>NW_024100517.1:0-177500 GCF_016545835.1 Crotalus tigris | reverse complement strand
GTCTCTTCTCCTCTCTTCTCCTCTCTTGTCTCTTCTCCTCTCCTCTCCTCTCCTCTCCTCTCCTCTCTTCCTCTTCTCCTCTCTTCTCTTCTCTCCTCTTCCCTCTTCTCCTCTCTTCTCTTCTTCTCTTCTCTCCTCCTCTCCTCTCTTCTCTTCTCCTCTACTCCTCTCTTCTCTCTTCTCCTCTCCTCTCCTCTCTCCTCTCCTGTCTTCTCTTCTCCTCTTCTCTCTTCTCCTCTCCTCTACTCCTCTCCTCTCTCTTCTCCTCTCCTCTCCTTTCCTCTCCTCTCCTCTCTCCTCTCTTCTCTTCTCTCTTCTCCTCTCCTCTCCTCTCCTCTCATCTTCTTAAAAGCCTCCAGTGATGAACTGTCTTTCGACATCAGCAGTAGCCAGTGAAAAACCAACATTGTTTGTGTGTTTGTGTGTGTGTGTCCCTTTAAGTCAGTCTTCACTCCTGGCAAGATTTCAAAAGAGGTTTGTCCCTGTGGATTTCCTAGGGCTGATAGAGGGGGATTGGCTTTCCTGCTTAAGGTAAGATTGGAACTCACCATTTCCTGATGATTGGCCAACAGTCAGCCAGCCAGCTCTTACACCTAAGGCAGAACTAGAACTCACCATCTCCTGGTGATTGGCTCAAAGTTACACCCAGGTGGTGTTGTTGGCTAAAGCAGGACTAGAATTCACCCTCTCCTGGTGATTGGCCCAAAGGCAGAACTAGAACTCTCTGACTCCTGGTGATTGGCCCATAGTCACCCAGCTCGCTTTCATTCCTAAGGTAGAACAAGAATTCACAGTCTCCTGATAATTGGCTTAAAGTCAACCAGCTGGCTTTCATGTCTAACTAGAACTCACATCACCTGGTGATTGGCCAAAGTCACCCAGTTGGTTTTTATGCCAAAGGTGGAACTAGAACTCCCCATCTCCTGGTGATTGGCCCAAAATCACCCAGCTGGCTTTGATGCCTAAGGTGGAACTAGAACTCACCATCTCCTGGTGATTGGCCCAAAATCACCCAGTTGGCTTCGATGCCTAAGGCGGAACTAGAACTCACCATCTCCTGGTGATTGGCCCAAAATCACCCAGCTGGCTTTGATGCCTAAGGTGGAACTAGAACTCACCATCTCCTGGTGATTGGCCCAAAATCACCCAGCTGGCTTCGATGCCTAAGGTGGAACTAGAACTCACCATCTCCTGGTGATTTGTCCAAAATCACCCAGCTGATTTTGATGCCTAAGGTGGAACTAGAACTCACCATCTCCTGGTGATTGGCCTAAAATCACCCACGGATTGTTTAACGACTGCAGCATTTGCTTAAGGATGCCACATTTTCTGAATGATCGCCACAAAAAGGTTGTGAAATCAGATCGGTCATGTGAGTGAGCTGCTTTACAACCTCTCACAACCTACGACTGTAATTGTTAGTCGTAAGTCAAGGACTACAGTCGTAAAGTCACGGACTGTAGAATTTTATTTCTATTTTCCAGTTAATCCAAAAACCTTCATGGGAATTCCTGTCTTAATCACAGGCGGAATGGTGACTGCTTTACAACCTCTCACAACCTACGACTGTAATAGTTGTAAGTCAAGGACTACAGTCGTAAAGTCACGGACTGTAGAATTTTATTTTTATTTTCCAGTTAATCCAAAAACCCTCATGGGAATTCCTGTCTTAATCACAGGCGGAATGGTGACTGCTTTACAACCTCTCACAACCTACGACTGTAATTGTTAGTCGTAAGTCAAGGACCACAGTCGTAAAGTCACGGACCGCAGAGTTTTATTTCTATTTTCCAGTTAATCCAAAAACCCTCATCGGAATTCCTGTCTTAATCACAGGCGGAATGGTGACTGCTTTATTTAGGCTCTTTTTCAACTTTTTTTGGGGGGGGAAACTGTTGTCTGATCGTTACAAACGGACACCAATTTTGGAAAGCACAGCCAGCCTCAGCTTCACAGCAGCTCAGACAAAGGAGCATTTTGTGACTTGATGGAGGTGGTGACAACGTTGGAGACAGAGCTCCCCAAACGGGGATCCAGCGGCTGTTTTTCTGATTTGTTTCGGTCAAAAGCTGGGACGGGTTTAGCCTCATCTTTCGTCTCCCCAAGCTCAGATTCTTGAACCCGGGCCAAAATAGGGAACAGAAGCTGCACGCCATCGTCCACCAGATCCCGCAGAACAATTAACACACCGAGATTCGTATTTCAAAAGAAATTAAGTGTTTGACAGGTGGACGTGAAGCTTGTTTCTAGCAGGTCCTTCACTGAATTTTCTAGCTGGTTATTTCAACCTCGGTGACTTGAAGATGCGTGGACTTCCACTCCCAGAATTCCCCAGCCAGCATGCTTTAAGAGGGGCGGACTTCCACTCCCAGAATCCCCCAGCCAGCATGCTTTAAGAGGGGCGGGCTTCCACTCCCAGAATCCCCCAGCCAGCATGCTTTAAGAGGGGTGGACTTCCACTCCCAGAATCCCCCAGCCAGCATGCTTTAAGAGGGGTGGACTTCCACTCCCAGAATGCCCCAGCCAGCATACTTTAGGATGGGTGGACTTCGACTCCCAGAATCCCCCAGCCAGCATGCTTTAAGAGGGGTGGACTTCCACTCCCAGAATCCCCCAGCCAGCATGCTTTAAGAGGGGTGGATTTCCACTCCCAGAATCCCCCAGCCAGCATGCTTTAAGAGGGTTGGACTTCCGCTCCCAGAATCCCCCAGCCAGCATGCTTTAAGAGGGGTGGACTTCCACTCCCAGAATCCCCCAGCCAGCATGCTTTAAGAGGGGTGGATTTCCACTCCCAGAATCCCTCAGCCAGCATGCTTTAAGAGGGTTGGACTTCAGCTCCCAGAATCCCCCAGCCAGCATGCTTTAAGAGGGGTGGACTTCAACTCCCAGAATCCCCTAGCCAACATGCTTTAGGATGGGTGGACTTCGTCTCCCAGAATTCCCCAACCAGGATGGTGCCTGTGGAATTCTGGGAGTCGAAGTCCACCCATCCTCAAGTCGCTGAGGCTGAATAACTCTGTTCTAGCCCCTTTCTATTCCAACGCAGCAACCTTTTTCGCAAGGAGAAAAAGTCAGAATGATCTTTGCATACATGCCAAGACTGAATCCACAACCATTTAGCCCCCAAAAGTGTCTTTTCAGGTCTGGATCTCATAAAAATGCGGAATTAACCTGGGAGACTGGGGCTGATTCACACAGCTGGCCCCCAAAACACATCGCCCTCCGGTTTTTGCAAACAGCGACGGTAGCCGGAAGGATTAAAAAATAAATCTGACAATCCAACGGTTCCTCTTGTCAAGATGCGTTATCTTCCATTGGTTATTTTTTTTCCCCTTTTTGTGGGGGGGGGGAGCTTTTGTTTGCTCATACGAAGGCCTCCTGCAGAGCAGAAGATTTGAATAGGGGAAAAAAATGTAAACCTGGAATAAACCATGATCGGGAAGAGGCGTCACGGAACGACTGTTCACCTGCGCCTCCCTCGCGTTGCTAAAAACGGGTCCCTGCTGCCTGTGAGCTTGTTAGTAAACAAATTAAGCCGGCGGAATAATATGTTTGCGTTTGTCGCAGGCATAAAATAAATACGAACAGCAGGACTGGCCTCTTTATTTAAGGATATTTACTCCGTATTTTGACTTATCAGCATTGACAGTTTATGCTATAGGAGAGTATAATAAGCAAGGCTGGCTTCCCTCCGTCATTAAGGAATTTCAGACTTGATCTCGGGGAGGGGTGAAAAGATAAAATATTTGACTGAAAAATGGTTAAATTTCCTGGTATTAAACTCCTGTGTAAAAGAGAATTCAACATTCGGAGTGCTTCTCTATTCTACAGGCGGTCCTCGGTTTATGACCATTCGTTTAGCGACTGTTCGAACTTACAACGGCACAGGAGAAAAGCAGGACCATTTTTCATACTTACGACCATCACAGCCTCCCCACAGTCACATGATCAAAATTCAGACGCTCGGCAACAGACGCGTGTTTACGACGGTTTGCGGTGTCCAACCGGGGGGGGGGGGTGTCGCGCGATCCCCTTTTGCGACCTTCCGACGAGCAAAATCGACGGGGATGCCAGATTCATTTAACGACTGTGTGACTAACTTAGCAGCTGCAGTGATTCGCTTAACAACCGTGGCAAGCAAGATCGTCCAATGTGAGGGGGGGGAAGACACTTAACAACCGTCTGGCTTAGCAACAGAAATTTTGGGTTCAATTGTGGTTGTTAAGTCGAGGACTACCTGTCTTAAATTCTGCTGTTTGAAAGGACAGGCCCAAAGCAAGCTATGGGGTAGGCCTCAATTTACCGGTTGCTCAGCAACTGAAGTTATGTCGGACGCCCCCTGTCGTTCCTGCCGCAACTTAAACCTCTAAATCAGGGGGCCTCAATCTGGGGGCCTCAGCGTATGAGTGGCTGGCTAGGGCACGCATGTACGTGCACGTGTGCACAGCCCCACTCTTGCAAGCATGGCTGCGAGCATCACTGCAATCATTGCAGCTGTTTGAGGTGCCACTCGCGCGAGCATCGCCCCAAGCGTTGCAGGTGTTTGAGCGCCGCACACGAGCGCCTGCACCGCCACTTATGCAAGCAACATGCATTCACCCCCCTCACACACAAAACCATCCCTTCTTCCCCCCCTCTCCCCACTCCAGGCCACCAACCCCAAAATGTTGGGGAACTCTACTCTAAACAGATACGACCCTTGGTTCCATTTGTTGAGAGAGAGATAGTTTTATTAGAGGTCAAGTGTTGTCCTGTGGGAAATCAGCCTCCTCCCCCCAGAGAAGGAAATATTAAAAGGACAGAAAAATATATTTCCTCAAACGATCTTAAAGAGGCAGAAAAGCATGCCCAGTTTTTTTCTTAACAGCTCCAAGTCTGCCTCCCCCAAGCAGAAACCAGCTCTGTAGAAATGCAGATGTAAACCGTCATGAAGGTTGAAGCTAGAAGATTAAGAAGACAAAGACACCTAAAATCTACATACCCCACCCAAAGTCAAAGACAGGACATAATAAGATTAACCACAGGTGCCAAAGGGACACAGGTCAAAATACATGACGCAGGAAATACAAAGCCTGAAAACAGGAACAGGAAACAACTCCAAACAAAAGGCTCCAGAGGATACAAAAACCCACTCCCTACATGTGCTCAGCCCTTTTTCCTCTCTTTTCTGCCAGAGCCATTTTTCGGTCTGGCTCTCCTCTTAATAAACTGCAACCTTCTTTCTAAAGCAGTCACCGTGTTGTTTATCCCTGGCTTGGACTGAACCGTGATGAAGACTTTCTTCCAACAGTTCTGTCCCAGCCTACGTGAGTCCTTGTTAAACTCACAGGAAAAAAACAATCCTTTTTTATTATTCACAGACCTGAGTCAATGTCCAAAGCAAACAAAACACAGTTCACAGAAACTTGACTCCTTAACACAGTAAGACAAAGGGGAGACAGGCTGGCAATCTTCCTATTTATTCTATAACTATCCTGCAAATAATTATTCCTTTATTTATTTGTTTGTTAAATTAGTACAACTGGCTAACTCAAACCAATGACTCTGGATGGTGAAGCATCGTAAAAATCAATTAAAACCAAACGACAGGCGCCGTACAAATATAACACACAGGAAGTACGTCGGATTATGACTGGACGTAACGACAGACCTGCCCTGAGCTACTTCAAACCCAGTTTTGAAGTTCCAACATCCCCGCCCCAGGCGATCACGTGATCGCATTTGAACAGGCAGGCAACCAGCCCACCTTGATGGATGTTTGCATCGTCACACGATTATGATTTGTGAGAATTTTTTTTTTTTTTTTTTTTTTTGCTGGAAAATGGCATTTGGTTTTGAGTTTCCGGCAAATCAGGCCAAACCGGGGACCATGGATAAATTCATTTAACAACCGCTGGGTTTACAGAATACAAAAGAGCAGAGTTGGAAGGGACCTCGGAGGTCATCTAGTCCAACCCCCTGCTCAGGCAGGAAACCCTATACCATGTCAGACAAATGGCTGTCCAGTCTCTTCTTAAAGACTTCCAGTGTTGGAGCATTCACCGCTTCTGGAGGCAGGTGGTTCCACTTGTTAGAAGTAAGGTCTTCATCCTGGTTCATCCAAGCCGGGAATAAATAAGCAAACATGGCAACTGCTTTGGGAAGAAGGTTACAGTTTATTGCAGAAAGATGGTTCTTCAGGAAAGTGCAGAGGAGAGAAGGGCTGAGCACATGGGGCAGTAGGCTTTTATACCCTCTAGCCTTGTTTGGAATAGTTTCCTGTTCCTGTGGCATGAACTTTGAGGCTGTTTGAGTGTTTGTCTAGGCCTTGATATCTGTGGTTTAATCCTATTATCATATCCTGCTTCCCAGGTGATGGGGCTAATGACTCCTAGAGTTTGGGTGGGGTATGCAGATCTTCTCTTTGTCTTCTTGATTGCTCTGGCTCCAACTTTCTGATGGTTTTACATCTGCATTTGTATGGGGCTAGCTCTTGCTTGGGGCAGAGAGATAGATTTGGGGCCAGGTTTGGTTTTAAAAAGTCCTTTTGAGGAAAAATGTATTTTTCTGCCCTTTTTAATATTTCTTTCTCTGGGCTAACTTCCCTCACACTGGTTAATTGTCCTCATTCTTAGGAAGTTTCTCCTTAGTTCCAGGTTGCTTCTCTCCTTGATGAGTTTCCATCTGTTGCTTCTTGTCCTGCCTTCAGGCGCTTTGGAGAATAGCTTGACTCCCTCTTCTTTGGGGCAGCCCCTGAGATACTGGAAGACTGCTATCATGTCTCCCCTCCTCCTTCTCTTCATTAGACTAGACATCCCCAATTGCAGCAATTGTTCCTCATATGTTTTAGCCCCCAGTCCCCTGATCCTCTTAGTTGTTCTTGTTTATCTCATCTTTGTTGGGGGGGGAGCAGGGGACAGAGGATGATGGGAGTTGGGGCTTGGAGGCAGAGGATGATGGGGCTTGGAGGCAGAGGACAGCAAATGAAGGGAGCAGCAGGGGAGGATGCCTTTTGGGGACCAGGCAGCAAGGGGAACAGGGGAAAAAAAAAATCTCCTGCATGGGGGGCACATCTCGCCCTTCCTTCCCCCCTCCCCAACCGAGTTGCACACTCCGAATTCGGGGGTGGGATGGGAGGGGGCAGATGTGATCTCTCCAGAAAAGGAAGGGGCTCCTAAATTCCCCCCCCCCGAAGCCCCCAGAGATTGGGGGATGCTGTTGGGAGGGGGGGCGAGAGAGAGAGAGAGAGAGAGAGAGAGCCCGTTGCCCGGCAACCCCCTTCCTGTTCCCCCTCCTCCCCCCTCCTCCAGCAGAAGGAGAGGAGGGGGCTTCAAGCAGCCGCCTCCCCCTCCTCCCCCTCCTCCCCCCACCTCCCCAATTACCTCGGCCTCAAAGCCCCTGCCCAGCCGGGGGAGGCTGCCAGACCGGTTAATTGGGCTGTTGCCAGCCCCGAGGACCCCCGCTGGGCGGCGGGGAGGGGGCTGGAGAGCGGCGGAGCCCCCCGCCCGCCGCCCGCCTCCCAGATGAGACGCGGCGAGCTTCAAAGGCGCGCGGCGCGGCCAGAAGGTTGAAAGGCGACCCAGATGCAGGCTCGCGCAGCGCCCCCCGCCGCCCGTTGGGGGGTCGGAAGGGGGTGGATGGGGGGGGCGAGGTCGGGAGCTCTTTCTCTTCTCTTCTCTCCCCTCCTCTCCCCTTCCCTTCTCTCTCCTCTTCTCCCCTCCTCTCCCCTTCCCTCCTCTTCTCTCCCCTTCCCTCCTCCTCTCCCCTCCTCTCCTCTTTCCTCTTCTCCTCTCCCCTTCCCTCCTCTTCTCTTTTCTCTCCTCTCCTCTCCTCCCCTTCCCTCCTCTTCTCTCTCTTCTCTCCTCTTCTCTCCTCTCCTCTCTTCTTCCTTCCTCCTCTCCCCTCCTCTCCTCTTTCCTCTCCTCTCCTCCCCTTCCCTCCTCTTCCCTCCTCTTCTCTCTCTTCTCTCCTCTTCTCTCCCCTTCCCTCCTCCTCTCCCCTCCTCTCCTCTTTCCTCTTCTCCTCTCCCCTTCCCTCCTCTTCTCTTTTCTCTCCTCTCCTCTCCTCCCCTTCCCTCCTCTTCTCTCTCTTCTCTCCTCTTCTCTCCTCTCCTCTCGTCTTCCTTCCTCCTCTCCCCTCCTCTCCTCTTTCCTCTCCTCTCCTCCCCTTCCCTCCTCTTCCCTCCTCTTCTCTCTCTTCTCTCCTCTCCTCTCCCCTTCCCTCCTCCTCTCCCCTCCTCTCCTCTTTCCTCTTCTCCTCTCCCCTTCCCTCCTCTTCTCTTTTCTCTCCTCTCCTCTCCTCCCCTTCCCTCCTCTTCTCTCTCTTCTCTCCTCTTCTCTCCTCTCCTCTCTTCTTCCTTCCTCCTCTCCCCTCCTCTCCTCTTTCCTCTCCTCTCCTCCCCTTCCCTCCTCTTCCCTCCTCTTCTCTCTCTTCTCTCCTCTTCTCTCCCCTTCCCTCCTCCTCTCCCCTCCTCTCCTCTTTCCTCTTCTCCTCTCCCCTTCCCTCCTCTTCTCTTTTCTCTCCTCTCCTCTCCTCCCCTTCCCTCCTCTTCTCTCTCTTCTCTCCTCTTCTCTCCTCTCCTCTCTTCTTCCTTCCTCCTCTCCCCTCCTCTCCTCTTTCCTCTCCTCTCCTCCCCTTCCCTCCTCTTCCCTCCTCTTCTCTCTCTTCTCTCCTCTTCTCTCCCCTTCCCTCCTCCTCTCCCCTCCTCTCCTCTTTCCTCTTCTCCTCTCCCCTTCCCTCCTCTTCTCTTTTCTCTCCTCTCCTCTCCTCCCCTTCCCTCCTCTTCTCTCTCTTCTCTCCTCTTCTCTCCTCTCCTCTCTTCTTCCTTCCTCCTCTCCCCTCCTCTCCTCTTTCCTCTCCTCTCCTCCCCTTCCCTCCTCTTCCCTCCTCTTCTCTCTCTTCTCTCCTCTTCTCTCCCCTTCCCTCCTCCTCTCCCCTCCTCTCCTCTTTCCTCTTCTCCTCTCCCCTTCCCTCCTCTTCTCTTTTCTCTCCTCTCCTCTCCTCCCCTTCCCTCCTCTTCTCTCTCTTCTCTCCTCTTCTCTCCTCTCCTCTCTTCTTCCTTCCTCCTCTCCCCTCCTCTCCTCTTTCCTCTCCTCTCCTCCCCTTCCCTCCTCTTCCCTCCTCTTCTCTCTCTTCTCTCCTCTCCTCTCCCCTTCCCTCCTCCTCTCCCCTCCTCTCCTCTTTCCTCTTCTCCTCTCCCCTTCCCTCCTCTTCTCTTTTCTCTCCTCTCCTCCCCTTCCCTCCTCTTCTCTCTCTTCTCTTCTCTCCTCTTCTCTCCTCTTCTTCTCTTCCCTTCCCTCTTCTCTCCCCTTCCCTTCCTTTCTCCTCTCCCCTCTTTCCTCTTCTCCTCTCCCCTTCCTTCCTCTTCTCTCTCTTCTCTTCTCCCCTTCCCTCCTCTCTCTTCTCTTCTCTCCTCTTTCCTCCTCTCCTCTTGTCTTCTCTCCCCTTCCCTCTTCTCTCCCCTTCCCTTCCCTTCTCCTCTCCCCTCTTTCCTCTTCTCCTCTCCCCTTCCCTCCTCTTCTCTTTCCTCTTCTCTTCTCTTCTCTTCTCTTCTCTCCTCTTCTCTCCTCTTTCCTCCTCTCCTCTCCCCTTCCTTCCTCTTCTCTTTCCTCTTCTCTTCTCTTCTCTTCTCTCCTCTTCTCTCCTCTTTCCTCCTCTCCTCTCCCCTTCCTTCCTCTTCTCTCTCCTCTCTTCTCCTCTCCTCTCTTCTCCCCTTCCCTCCTCTTCTCTCTTCTCTCTTCTCTCCTCTTTCCTCCTCTCCTCTTCTCTTATCTTCTCTTCCCTTCCCTCTTCTCTCCCCTTCCCTTCTCCTCTCCCCTCCTCTTCTCTTTTCTCTCCTCTCCTCTTCTCTCCTTCCTTCCTCTTCTCTCTCTTCTCTCCTCTCCTCTCCTCTTCCCTCTTCTCCCCTTCCCTCCTCTTCTCTCTTTTCTCTTCTCTCCTCTTTCCTCCTCTCCTCTTCTCTTCTCTCCCCTTCCCTTCCCTCCCATCCCCTTCCCTCCTCTCCCCTTCCCTTCTCCTCTCCTCTTCCCTTCCCTCCCATACCCTTCCCTCCTCTCCCCTTCCCTCCTCTCCTCTTCCCTTCCCTTTTCCTCTCCTTTCCCCTTCCCTCCCATCCCATCCCCTCCTCTCTCCTTCCCTTCTCCTCTCCTCTTCGTCCCTTCCCTTCTCTTCCCTCTTTCATTTCAACATCTTCATCAACAATTTTGGACGAGGGGATAGATAGGGAACTCATCAAATTTGCAGACGACACCAAGCTGGCAGGAATAGCCAACACTCCAGAAGGCAGGCTTAGGATACAGGAGGACCTGGACAGACTTGAACACTGGGCGCTATCTAACAAAATGAAATTCAAATACTGGAATGCTGCTATCATGTCACCTCTGGAGTAAAACCTACAAAGAATGGTTGCAGGATTTGGGTATGAAAGAGAAAAGAAGGATGAGGAGGGACATGATAGCAATCTTCCAATATTTGAGGGGCTGCCCCAAGGAAGAGGGGGGTCAAGCTCTTCTCCAAAGCATCTGAAGCAGGACAAGAAGCAACGGATGCAAACTGATTAAGGAGAGAAGCAACCTGGAATTAAGGAGAAGCTTCTTAACAGTGAGGACCAGTGGAACTGCTGGCCTCCAGATGTTGTGGGTGCGTCATCACTGGAGGCTTTTAAGCAGAGACTGGACAGCCATTTGTCCGAAATGGTGTAGGGTTTCCTGCCTGAGCGGGGGGTTGGACTAGATGACCTCCAAGGTCCCTTCCAGCTCTATTCGGATGGACAGTCCTTCTTTTCTCTAGACTAGACATAGCCAATTCCAGCAACCGTTCTTGGTACGTTTTATTCTCCAGTCCCCTGATCATCTTTGTTGCTCTTTTCTGCGCCCTTTCTAGAGTCTCAACCTCTTTTTTATAATACGGTGACCAAAACTGGACGCAGGATTCTAAGGGTGCTCTTACTAAAGCTGAAGGAAGCACCTGAAGGAAAAAGGCAGGAATATGGTATCTATTTTACGTAATGTTTTTAAAACATTTATATAACATCCCTTAAGAGAAAAGCCTCCCGGCGTGTAACTTACGGGTGTTTCTGCACCCACAAATTAAACTTCCAACTAAATATAGCAGCTTTAGCAAAGAGAGAAACTTAATAATAATTACATCAGCTGCTTGGCAGCCGGAATTAAAAGCACAGAAATAAAGTTAATTAAAAGGCTCTTTTACAGCAGAATTAAATTCTTCTTTTTAGTTACAGGACTAGAGCTGCATAACTGGTCTGGAGTATCTTGTTTTCCCAAAGAGAGTTCCTCTGCACATATGCAGAGTACATCACCATTCTATTCGGCCATTCCGTTTCCATCAGCCATTCTGTTATTTCGGCCTAATTTCAGCAATTTCAAATATGAACCGCTGTTTCTAAACCAAGGGAATCAGGCCCGAAATATAGTGGGCCTCTGCCCATGTGCAGATTGCTTTTTAAAGTCACTGTGAATAGATAGTCCTTGAACAGTGACCGTAAAAGAGCTGGCCCATTACAGTCACGGTGGTCTTAAAATAGGTCGATCCAGAAGCATCCTGATTTTAAAACGCACCGCGTTGCTTAGCAACAGAAATTTTCGGGTCCACTGCGGTCATAAGGCTGAGGACTCCCTGTAGCTCCGAGCAGGTTTGTTGTAACCTCAAACAGTCACTAAGCGACCCGTCGTAACTCAAGGACTGCCTGCACCGTGGCCTTATCAAAGGAGGGGAAACGGGGTCCTCATCCTTAATGCAGAATACAAAAGGATTTGGGGGAAGGGCTCAAAGTATTATTATTTTTTTTACAGATGCCGTTACCGTAAGAGAGGATAAGGCTAACATTTTCCACCTTCTTTACTTTGGGGAAAGGATAATGGGTTATAGAGTGGCCCATCTCCAACAGCAGCTGAAAATCCCCGAGGTAGGATACAAACTTGAGTGTGTTGCTTTGCAGATTAAGGATCGCGACTCAGGATTCCAAGTGCAGAATACAGAATATCAAGAGTTGGAAGGGACCTTGGAGGTCATCTAGTCCAGCCCCCTGCTCAGGCAGGAACCCCATACCATTTCAGACAAATGGCAATCCAATCTCTTCTTAAAAACCTCCAGTGTTGGAGCATTCACCACTTCTGGAGGCAGGTTGTTCCACTGGTTAATTGTTCTAACTGTCAGGAAGTTTCTCCTTAATTCCAGGTTGCTTCTCTCCTTGATGAGTTTCCACCCGTTGCTTCTTGTCCTGCCTTCAGGCGCTTTGGAGAATAGCTTGACTCCCTCTTCTTTGGGGCAGCCCCTGAGATATTGGAGGAAAGGAAAGGGACAGGGATAACAGTTGGAAGGGACCTTGGAGGTCATCTAGTCCAACCCCCTGCTCAGGCAGGAAACCCTACACCATTTCGGACAAATGGCTGTTCAGTTTCTTCTTTAAAACTTCCAGGGTTGGAGCATTCACAACTTCTGGAGGCAGGTTGTTCCACTGGTTAATTGTTCTAACTGTCAGGAAGTTTCTCCTTAGTTTTAGGGTGCTTCTCTCCTTGACTAGTTTCCATCCATTGCTTCTTGTCCTGTCTTCAGGCACTTTGGAGAATAGCTTGACTCCCTCTTCTTTGGGGCAGCCCCTGAGATCCTGGAAGACTGCTATCCTGTCCTCCCTGGTACTTCTCTTCGTTAAACAAGACATACCCAATTCCAGCAACCGTTCCTTGTATGTTTTAGCCTCCAGTCCCCTAATCATCTTTGTTGCTCTTCTCTGCACTCTTTCCAGAGTCTCAGCATCTTTTTTACATCATGGTGACCAAAACTGGATGCAGGATTCCAAGTGTGGCCTTACCAAGGCGTTGTAGAGTGGTATTAACACTTCACGTGATCTTGAGGCTACCCCTCCGGTTGATGCCATGAAATCCATGGTCCTGAAGAAGATGCCTTGATCAGCCCTGCAAACGTCCTGGCTGAAATTTTAGGCCAGCTGTTTCACTTCCCTTTGTCCCTTGTTAGTGGCCAAGCGCCAAGCAGAGCAGGTGACACACATACACACCCTGTGTGCCTGATGGATCCGGCATAGGCTGGCCCAGCAATTGCCCACTTGGACAGAAGGAACAGATGCTTTTGTGGGGGGGGGGAATGTTCTGATATGCTTCAGGATGCCCATAGCTTTCCTCTCCCCCCCCCTTTCCGATTCATCCATGAAAGACCGCCCCCCCCCCAATGGACACCCTCAAAAAGGTCTGGACTGCATTGGCAAGGTTAGAATGATGGAGTCAGCCCCAGCACAGCTTCCTGGTCTTAGTGAAGGACAACATGAAGAAGAAGAAGAAGAAAAGGCTAGAGTTGGAAGGGATCTTAGAGATCATCCAGTCTGACCCCCAACTGAAGATTTCCACCTCCAAGGTCCCTTCCAGCTCTATTCTGTTCTGTTCTGTTCTGTTCTGTTCTGTTCTATTCTATTTTCAACAAAGATTCTATTCTATTCTCAATAAAGATTCTATTCTATTCTGTTCTGTTCTGTTCCATTCTATTCTCTTTATGCCATATTCTCTTCTCTTTTCTCTTCTCTTCTCTTCTCTTCTCTTCTCTTCTGTAATTCTATTCTGTTCTATTCTATTCTATTCTACTCTATACTATTCTATTCTTTTGATATTCTATTCTATTCTGTTCTATTCTATTCTATTCTGTTCTGTTCTGTTCCATTCCATTCTATTCTATTTATGCCGTATTATTTTCTTCTCTTCTCTTCTCTTCTCTTCTCTTCTCTTCTCTTCTCTTCTCTTCTCTTCCCTTCTGTAATTCTATTCTATTCTGTTCTGTTCTGTTCTGTTCTATTCTATTCTACTCTGCTCTACTCTATTCTATTCTATTTTGATATTCTATTCTTTTGATATTCTATTCTATTCTATTCTATTCTATTCTATTCTATTCTATTCTATTCTATTCTATTCTATTCCATTCCATTCCATTCCATTCCATTCCATTCCATTCTATTCTATTCTATTCTATTCTATTCTATTCTATTCTATTCCATGTTGTTCTGTTCTGTTCCATTCCGTTCTGTTCCCTTTCGTTCCATTCCATTCTATTCTATTCTAATCATTCCATTTTATTCTGTTCTGTTCCGTTCCATTCCGTTCTATTCTATTCCCATTCTAAGGTTTCTTTTATTTTTATTTTTGTGTGCATTCGTGTAGCTTTGTTCTGAATGCAAACTGTTCTCCAAAGCCCCTGAAGGCAGGACAAGAAGCAATGGAGGGAAACTGATCAAGGAGAGAAGCAACCTGGAACTAAGGAGAAACTTCCTGACAGTGAGAACAATTAATCAGTGGAACAACCTGCCTCCAGAAGCTATGCTCCAACGCTGGAAGTTTTTAAGAAGACACTGGACAGCCATTTGTCCAAAATGGTATAGGGTTTCCTGCCTGAGCAGGGGGTTGAACTAGATGACCTCCAAGTTCCTTCCAACTCTAACAGAACAACAGAATAACAGAGTGGGAAGAGACCCTGGAGGTCTTCTAGTCCAGCCCCTTGCTTGAGCAACAGACCCCATACTATTCCAGACAAATGGTTGTCCAATCTCTTTTTAAAAACCTCCAGTGATGGAGCACCCAGAATGTCTGGAGCAGGGGTCTTCAAACTCGGCCCTTTTATGACTCGTGGACTTCAACTGCCTGGCTGAGGAATTCTGGAAGTTGAAGTCCATGAGTCATAAAAGGGCCGAGTTTGAAGACCCCTGGTCTGGAGGCATGTTGTTCCACTGATTAATTGTTCCCATGATTGGAAAATTCCTCCTTTGCTCTAGATTAGTTCTCTCCTTGATGAGTTTCCATCCATTATTTCTTGGTCTTTTGGTAAATAAGTTGACCCCGTCTTCTTTGTGATAGCCCCTGAAATATTAGAACACTGCTATTATCTTACCCCTGATTCTTCTTTTCATCAGGCTAAATTCAGGCTAAATTTTATCAGTCCAATTCCAGCAACCCTTCTTCGCATGTTTTAGCCTCCAGTCCCCTGATCATCTTTGTTGCTCTTCTCTGCACTCTTTCTAGAATCTCAACACTTTTTTTACATCGTGGTGACCAAAACTGGATGTTTTGTATTCCAAGTGTGGTCTTACTAAGGCCTTGTAAAGTGGTATTAATACTTCCCGTGATCTTGATTCTATCCCTCTGTTAATGTAATCTAGCACTGTGTTGGCTTTTTTGGCAGCTGCAGCACACGGCTGGCTCATATTTAAGTGATTGTGCACTAGGACTCCGAGATCCCTCTCACAGTTGCTACTATTGAGCAAGGTACCACCTATGCTGTACATGTACATTTTGTTTTTGATCTATTTTGAAGTATTGTTAAAGAAATATTTACCTTGTGAACTCTAAAGCTTCTTCCATTCGTTATGTATTCAAGATGGATAGTGAATAATATTTATATGTTCCTTATATGTAAGGATGTATACATATGTTGTATATAGTATGCTTTAAATATGTGTTATGTATGTGTACACTTTGAGAGGAAGCAACTAAATTTCATTTTTAATGTGTGCCATTGTACCCACAGGAAAAAACAACAATAAATATTATCAAATAGAATAGAATAGAATAGAATAGAATAGAATAGAATAGAATAGAATAGAATAGAATAGAATAGAATAGAATAGGAATGAATAGGGAATAGAATAGAATAGAATAGAATAGAATATGGAAGAAATAGAATAGAATAGAATAGAATAGAATAGAATAGAATAGAATAGAATAGAATAGAATAACTTCTTTTGAAGTATTGTTAAAGAAATATTTACCTTGTGAACTCTAAAGCTTCCTCCATCCGTTATGTATTCAAGTTGGACAGTGAATAATATTTATACGTTAATTATAGGTAAGGGTGTAGGTCTATACATATGTTGTATATAGTATGTTTTAAATGTGTGTTATGTATGTGTACACTTTGACAGGAAGCAACTAAATTTCATTTTTAATGTGTGCCATTGTGCCCACAGGAAAAAACGACAATAAAAGTTATCTAATAGAATTGAATAAGAAATAGGAATAGAAATAGAAATAGGAATAGGATAGAATAGAATAGAATAAGAAATAGAAATAGAATCTAATAGAATAGAATAGAATAGAATAGAATAGAATAGAATAGAATAGAATAGAATAGAATAGAATAGAATAGAAAATAGAATGGAATATAGAATAGAATAGAATAGAATAAGAAATAGAAATAGAAATAGAAATAGAAGAGAAGAGAATAAATAGAATAGAAAACAGAAGAAGAACAGAACAGAAAAGAACAGAACAGAATATAGAATAGAATAGAAAATAGAATAGAATAGAATAGAATATCTTTCCAAATGGGCTTTCCCATTTGATATTTTGTCATCCCTAGCCCTTCTTGTCAACTCTGTTGTTCTGTATTCCATCAATCGGAAGCAAACAAGCCTTAGTGGGAAAGACAGACCAGTGGCGGGGACAAGCCAAGATCCATTTCAAGAGGAGCTCAACTTGCTTTTAGGACTGTACTTGGATTCCTAATGGGCAAAATTTTAAACAGAGGATCCTCTAATCACCCCCCCCCCAACGTTTGCACAAAAGGACAGGGAGACCCTCACCGTCCATTTGCTGCTGGTCTTCTGGAAGAAGTGGAGGATGACGCCAGCGAGGAGGAGAAAAGACCCTTTTTACAACAGATCCTCCAATTAATGAGGGGGGGGGGGGACTGCCACCGGCTCTGGCAAAGCTCTGGAGCCCCTGCAACGGCTTTTATTTTTAGACCGCCAATCCTTGCACATCCCATTTGGCGCATCCACCTGTCAAAACAGGTGTATCGGCCTGCCGGTTTAGATATTTCCTTCCTGATTGAGCTGGGGGGGGGGAGAGATGGGTGTGTGTGTGTTCTGATCTCTCCCTTTCTCCTCTCCTGTATTATGGACACATTTTCCAATGTAAAGTGATCTCAAAGAGACAAGGCAGCAGGTGGACGGTTGGGGGGCAACGGGGAGGGAGGGGGGGCTGTATTAAATTGACAGCCAGGAGACAAGAGCCATGGTGCTGTTTTTCTCCCCCACCCACCCCAGCTCCACCCCACCCAGCTGCGGTGCAAAAAAAAAAAAATAGAGAGAAAAAGAGAGGGAGGGTCTTTATGGCTCATAGTGGGCTTTCATGTTGGGAAAGATAGGGAAAGGGCGCCACCTGGTGGTGATGTGGAATGACAAGATTCAAGATCAGGTGACGTGTTAATACCACTTTACAAGGCCTTGGTAAGACCACACTTGGAATACTGCATCCAGTTTTGGTCACCGCGATGTAAAAAAGATGTTGAGACTCTGGAAAGAGTGCAGAGAACAGCAACAAAGAGGATCAGGGGACTGGAGGCTAAAACATATAAGGAACGGTTGCTGGAATTGGGGATGTCTAGTTTAATGAAGAGAAGGACGAGGGGGGACAGGATAGCAGTCTTCCAGTATCTCAGGGGCTGTCCCAGAGAAGAGGGAGTCAAGCTATTTTCCAAAGCACCTGAAGGCAGGACAAGAAGCAACGGATGGAAACTAATCAAAGAGAGAAGCAACCTAGAACTAAGGAGAAACTTCCTGACAGTGAGAACAATTAACCAATGGAACAACCTGCCTCCAGAAGCGGTGAATGCTCCAACACTGGAAGTTTTTAAGAAGAGGCTGGACAGCCATTGGTCTGAAACGGTATAGGATTTCCTGCCTGAGCAGGGGGTTGGACTCGATGACCTCCAAGGTCCCTTCCAACTTTATTACTATTATTATTATGGTTCATCGCACAGTCAGCCAGATGTTCAGACTGGATTTGGCATTTTGTCTACCTATCGAGTCCTTACCCAGGACCTGGGAGAGGCAAATGTGGATGTTTGATGGTATTACAGATATCGTCGCAGGATGGAAGCAGTTCCTAGTAAGGCCGCCTTTTGCAATTGACTAATGGCGAATTTGTCAATGCCAATGGTGTTCAAGTGGTGCTCCAATTATTATTATTATTATTATTATTATTATTATTATTATTATTATTATCATCATCATCATCATCATCATCATCATCAATCAGAATAGAGCTGGAAGGGACCTTGGAGGTCTTCTAGTCCAACCCCCTGCTCAGGCAGGAGACCCCATACTAGACATGTCAAACTCGCGACGTCACGTGATGTCGCGTGACATATTGGAACTTTTTCCCCATTGCTGGCAATGGGGTGGGCGCTGTTTCTTCATGACGCGGCCGGCCCACGGGCCAGCAGTTTGATACCCCTACCCTATACCATTTCACACAGGTGGCTGTCCAGTCTTCTTCTTAAAAAACCTCCAGTACTAATCGATCAATCCATACATCCATCCATCAGTCAGAATAGAGCTGGAAGGGACCTTGGAGGTCTTCTAGTCTAGCTTCCTGCTTAGGCAGGAAATCCTATCCCATTTCAGACAGGCTGTCCAGTCTCTTCTTAAAAACCTCCAGGGATGAAGCACCCACAACTTCTGGTGGCAAGCTGTTCCACTGGTTAATTGTTCTAACTGTCAGGACGTTTCTGAGGCAAGCTATCCCACCGGTCCCATCAGAATGCGCACTCAGGACCCATTCTTGGAGGACTAGATCCCAAAAAGCATCTGTGAGATTCTGGCGACCCTCAGCTCCTCCTTTCACAGTCTGGCACCTGCTTAAAACTGGAAGTTGTTGGTTTTGTCCTTTCCGAGCCCAAATCCCAAAGTTCTCTTTAACCCAGGGGTGTCAAACTCAATTTCATGGAGGGCCGCATCAGCATTGCGGTTGCCCTCGGGGTGGGTGGGGGTGTGTGGCCAGGGTGGGTGCGGCCTACTGGGTGGGTATGGCATCATTCGCGTTCAAGGGTGCTTGTGGGGGCCTGGGCAGGAGTGGGACAGATCTGAGGGTCTCTGGCAGAAGGGGGGGGGGGAACGGGGTTTCAGAAGTTAAATCTTCGTCCTGGTTCATCCAAGCCGGGAATAAATAAGCAACATGGCGGCTGCTTTGGGAAGAAGGTTACAGTTTATTGAAGAAGCAGAAAGATGGTCCTTGCAGGAAGGAGCAGAGGAGAGGAAAAAAAGAGATTGAGCACATGGGCCGTAGGTTTTTATACCCCCTCTAGCCTTGCTTGGAATAGTTTGCTGTTCCTGTGGCATGAACCTTGAGGCTATTTCTGAGTGTTTGTCTAGGCCAGTGGTTCTCAACCTGTGGGTCGGGACCCCATTTGGGGTTGAACGACCATTTCACGGGGGTCGCCAAACAACGCAGTCTGCCATTTTTTTTCCCCCTTTTCCTTGGCTGTGCTACTCCCTTTTATTCTATTGGCTTTTGAAAGCCAATAGAAGAGACTCTCTTGAACAGAGTCTCATTCTATTGGCTTTCAAAAGCCAATACGAATTGTCCAGGCTGTCTCTGCCCTGCTGAGCCCGCCAAAAGTCCCATTCTGCAAACGGTGCTGCACCAGTTCAGTAGTCCTCGACTTACGACCGTTTGAGTAGTCCTCGACTTATGACTGGTTGGGGGTCGCGGCACTAAAAAGGTTGAGAACCACTGGTCTAGGCCTTGATATCTGTGGTTTAATCCTATTATCATATCCTGCTTCCCAGGTGATGGGGCTAATGACTCCTAGAGTTTGGGTGGGCCATGCAGATTTTTCTCTTTTGTCTTCTTGAGAGCTCTGGCTTCAACTTTCTGATGGTTTTACATCTGCACTTGTATGGGGCTAGCTCTTGCTTGGGGCAGAGAGATAGATTTGGGGCCAGGTTTGGTTTAAAAAAAAATCCTTTGGAGGAAAAATATATTTTTCTGCCCTTTTAATATTTCCTTCTCTGGGCTAACTTCCCTCAGTGGGCATGGCCAGCTCTACATCATTCGCATCAAGGGGGCCTGTGGGGGCCTGGGCAGGAGTGGGATAGATCTGAGGGTCTCTGGCAGAAGGGCAAGCGCCAAGGCGTGGTCCACTGGAGGAGCCTCACTGTTCTTCTCAAGCCATGCGCGGTGGGGACTGGATGGTGGCGTGGGCTGCCCGGAGCCCTGGGCAGCAGAGGTCAAATGCCCAGCCTGGCCCTTGAGCACCCGCGGCGCCAAGGCCAGCCCCACTTCCTCAAGGCTGCTGCTCAAGGTTCTCCTGGTTTCTTGCTGTTTCCGGACGGCTTCGTGGAGCTAAGACTGAATGCGTTTCAGCATAGATGGCCACCACAAAATTGTACATTGGCTCCTGGCTGGCCTGGGCCAGGACAAAGGCAGCGGGGGCTATGCCCTCACTGTTTCCAGGATGGCTTCGCGGGTCATGTGAAACCACTTCGTGGGCCGCATCCGGCCGGGCCTTGTGTTTGACATGTCTGCTTTAACCAGATTTATGGAGAGGAAAGGAGAAAGGATGGGTTTGATGGGACGCTGCATACAATTTAACCTGTAGCGCAATGCTGCCTCCAAGTGGCTTTTCCCGGTTTTTTTCCTTAGAGCGTCTATCCCAGGTGTAGGCCACCTTGGCTCTTTTATGACGTGTGGACTTCAACTCCCAGAATTCCTGAGCCAGCCTGGCTCAGCTTGGAAACCTCTCCATTTCTCCTCAGCATGGCTGGCTCAGGAATTCTGGGAGTTGAAGTCCACGAGTCATAAAGCAGCCTAGGCCTAGGGCAGGGGTAGGCCACCTTGGCTCTTTTATGACTCGTGGACTTCAACTCCCAGAATTCCTGAGCCAGTCATGCTGAGGGGAAAAGGGCAGTTTCCAAGCTGACCCATGCTGGCTCAGGAATTCTGGGAGTTGAAGTCCATGAGTTATAAAAGAGCCGAGGTTGCCTACCCCTGGCCTAGATCAAGGGATTGGGCTTCGTTATATGGCCATTGGATTCCCCTAGACCAGGGGTAGGCCACCTCGGCTCTTTTATGACTCGTGGACTTCAACTCCCAGAATTCCTGAGCCAGCCTGGCTCAGCTAGGAAACCTCTCCCTGTCCCCTCAGCATGGCTGGCTCAAGAATTCTGGGAGTTGAAGTCCACGAGTCATAAAAGAGCCAAGGTTGCCTATCCCTGGTCTATCCAGAAATAACAATCACATCCCATTTATCACGATATTCAACAGCTGCCTAAAGCTGATTTTTTTTTTCTCCTCTGAGCCTAAATCTCGGAGTTGTCTTTAACAAGATTTATTGAGACGAGAGGACAAAGGATGGATTTTAGGGGAATCTGGGAACTTTTTAACCTCTAGGGCCACTCTACCCCCCCAAGTGGCCTTTCTGGGGTTTTTTTTGTTCCTCTGAGCGCCTGTCCAGAAATAACCACATCCCATTTATCAAGAGCTTCAACAGCTGCCTAAAGCTGAACGTTTTCTTTCCAAGCCCAAATCTCGGAGTATTCTTTTACAAGATTTATTGAGATGAAGGGAGAGGGCGTTGCAGGAATTCCGGCAATGGAACCATTTCCATTTGTCTGAAAAGATATAAGGTCTCCTGCTCCAGCAGGGGGTTGGACTAGAAGACCTCCGAGATCCCTTCTGACTCTATTATTCTATGTTCTGTGTTCCCATTTGGAGGCATCCGATGCCAGTGTGCCACCTTGGACTTCGTTATGTGAAGACCCCGCCTCACTTGAGCTGCCTGTCAGACTGAAAAACTGGAAGGAAAGAGAAGAGGGCTTGATCCCAAGACCAAGAGTTTTGCTTTTGGCTCTGGAGAAAGATGGAGCTGGTGACAGGTGTGAGGGCTCCCTCTGACACCAGCTGGGACGATGAGGAAGAATGGAGTAGAGTAGAGTAGAGTAGAATAGAATATGGAATGGAATGGCATAGAGTAGAGTAGAGTAGAATATGGAATGTAATGGAGTGGAGTGGAGTGGAGTGGAGTGGAGTAGAGTAGAGTAGAGTAGAGTAGAATATGGAATGGAGTGGAGTGGAGTGGAGTGGAGTAGAGTAGAGTAGAGTAGAGTAGAGTAGAGTAGAGTAGAATATGGAATGTAATGGAGTGGAGTGGAGTGGAGTGGAGTGGAGTAGAGTAGAGTAGAGTAGAGTAGAGTAGAGTAGAATATGGAATGTAATGGAGTGGAGTGGAGAGTGGAGTGGAGTAGAGTAGAGTAGAGTAGAATATGGAATGGAGTGGAGTGGAGTGGAGTGGAGTAGAGTAGAGTAGAGTAGAGTAGAGTAGAGTAGAGTAGAGTAGAGTAGAATAGAATATGGAATGGAATGGAATAGAGTAGAGTAGAGTGGAATAGAATAGAATAGAATAGAATAGAATAGAATAGAATAGAATAGAATAGAATAGAATAGAATAGAATAGAATAGAACAGAATAGAATCTGTAAGGGATCTTGGAGATCTTCTAGTCCAACCCCTGCTCAGGCATGAAACCCTATACCATTTCAGACAAATGGTTGTCCAGTCTCTTCTTCAAAAAAATAGAATAGAATATAGAATAGAATAGAATAGAATAGAAGAGAATAGAAGAGAAGAGAAGAGAAGAGAGGAGAGAAGAGAAGAGAAGAGAAGAGAAGAGAAGAGAAGAGAAGAGAAGAGAAGAGAAGAGAAGAGAAGAGAGATCTGGACAGCTAATTGGCTGGTTCGGAGGATTGAGACGAAGCCATGCCTGCTCTTTTTCACACTGGTGACCATTTTTCACACTTATGACCATTGCACCATCCCCACAGTCACATGATCAAAACTCGAACCACTCGGCAGCCGGTTCCCATTTACGACGGCTGCAGCGTCCCCAGGGGGGGTCACGCGATCCCCTTTTGCTTTGACCTTCGGACAAGCAAAGTCAAGGGGAAATGCCTGATCCACTTAACAACGGTGTTACTAATTTAACAACTGCAGGGATTCACTTAACAACCGTGGCGAGAAAAGTCGTAAAACGGGGCAAAACCCACTTAACCAAAGTCTCACTTAGCGACACAAATCCTGGGCTCAATGGTGGACATGGGCCACCTAGATTTTGGGGCAGGAATCTTTCTTTGCTGCATAAATTCCAGGGTCTCGTTTTGCTGCACAACCGTGCAATGCTTTATAATCTGGCTGGATGATTTTGTTACAGCACACATTCCATGCCTTCCCTTTAATAATCTGCCTTTGCTGGGGTTTCCAGGTGTTTTGTTTCGTTTTTTTAATGTTCATTTTTATGACATTTATTGCTAATGCCGCTTCTCGTGCTGCGAACATTAAGCCTTCTGTGCTCTCCTTGATAAATTTAATCTAAAGCCAGATTGTTGTTCAATTGTCATCCAATCATTAGAGGGTAATAATGCTCCAATCCTGTTGTTGTTGTTGTTGTTACGTTTTAGTGCTTTTGCAATTTTTATTGGCCAGATGGCTGGTTATTTCCTCTGGGCTCAAATTGTCTTGACTTTGAACGTACTATGAGGAGGAGCAGTTTCTCAGAGGAGCCTCTAAACCAGTGGTTCTCAACCTTTCTAATGCCATGACCCCATAATACAGTTCCCCATGTTGTGGTGACCCCCAACCACCTATACATCACTGGGTGCCAGGGGCGTGGCCAAAGAAAAGGGGGAAAAATGGCGGACAGCCTTGTTTGGCGACCCCCGTGAAATGGTTGTTCGACCCCAAATGGGGTCCCGACCCACAGGTTGAGAACCACTGCTCTAAACCCTTTTTTAAAACCCACATCCTGTGGATTTTCGTGGTTGGTGCTAATGGTTGTTTATTCTCTTGGATCTAGAAGGTTCTTGGTTCAACGCAGTTGAACACTGGGCCCAATTGAACAAAATGAAATGCATTATCAGAGGGAGAGAATCAAGATCACGTGAAGTATTAATACCACTCTTCAATGCCTTGGGAAGGCCACACTTGGAATACTGCATCCAGTTTTGGTCCCCACAATGTAAAAAAGATGTTGAGACTCTAGAAAGAGTACAGAGAAGAGCAACGAAGATGATCAGGGGACTGGAGGCTAAAACATATAAGGAATGGGTGCTGAAATTGGGTATGTCTAGTCTAATGAAGAGAAGGATTAAGGGGGGACATGATAGCAGTGTTCCAATATCTCAAGGGCTGCCCCAAAGAAGAGGCAGTCAAGCTATTCTCCAAAGTGCCTGAAGGCAGGACAAGAAGCAACGGATGGAAACGAATCAAGGAGAGAAGCAACCTAGAACTAAGGAGAAATTTTCTGAAAGTGAGAACAGTGGAAATACCTGCCTCCAGAAGCGGTGAATGCTCCAAAACTGGAAGTTTTTAAGAAGAGACTGGACAGCCATTTGTTTGAAATGGTATAGGGTTTCCTGCCTGAGTGGGGGTTGGACTAGATGACCTCCGAGGTCCCTTCCAAACTCCGTCATTCTGTTATTTGTCTAGAATAGCAATAGGGTCTCCAGCCTCAGCAGGGCTTTTTAACCTTTTCAGAGATTGTACCACTTTTAGGATATGGCAATATTTGAGTACCACCTAGCAGGTGGGCGTGGCCTGCTCAAGGCCACCCCCTGGACAAAGCCGACTCGAGACAGCTGGGTTGGAACAGAACAAGTCTCACTGGCTAACCCAGCTGGCTTTCATGCCTAAGGCGGGACTAGAACTCACCGTCTCCTGGTGATTGGCCCAAAGTCACTCAGCTGGCTTTCAGGGCTAAGGCGGGATTAGAACTCACCGTCTCCTGCTGATTGGACCAAAGCCACCCAGCTGGCTTTTAGGCCTAAGGTGGGATTAGAACTCACCGTCTCCTGCTGATTAGACCAAAGTCACCCAGCTGGCGTTCATACCTAAGGCGGGACTAGAATTCACCATCTCCTGGTGATTGGCTCAGCCGGCTTTTATGATTAAGGTTGGACTAAATCTCTCCCATCTCCTGCTGATTGGCCCACAGTCACCAAGGTGCTTTCCTTGCCTAAGGCGGGACTAGAACTCACTGCCTCCCGGTTTCTAGCTTGGTGCCTTCACCACTACACCACACTGTCTCTCAGTAGATTTATACTCTGCCTTAATTCGTACTATTAAAAGCAGAGCACGGAGTGTACTTGCCAATAAGCGGAGAATTTTAGGCGCCAAAAGCAACACACACACACACACAATTGTGCATGGCTGATCTGCGGTTCTTCTTATCCACGAGGATATGCATTTTAAAAGCATTACTGTCTATCCCGGATACTCGCCAATAAGCCCATCTGCGGATAAGCCGATCCTCGGATTTTTAATCCAAAATACCATGAAAAAATGGATTAGATGTGGATTACCCACGGATAAGCCAATTGGGAATATTGAAACGTATTTGAGTGTGGCTTAACAGCGGATGGGCTTATATGCAAGAATATACAGTCCATTCTCCTATTTTTTACCGTCAGAACAACCCTCATAAGGTGGATCAGGAGGAAACTGGAAGACGGTGAGTTCTAGTCCTGCCCTAGGCATAAAAGCAGGTTTGGTAACTTTGGTCCAATCACCAGGAGACTGGGAGTTCTAGTTCGGCCTTAGGCGTGAGAGTTGGCTGGCTGACTTTGGGCCAATCACCAGGAGACTGGGAGTTCTAGTTCTGCCTTAAGTGTGAGAACTGCCTGGGTGACTTTGGGCCAATCACCAAAAGTCAGTGAATTCTAGTCCCGCCTTAAGCATGGAAGCCAGCTGGGTGACTTTGGGCCAATCACCAGGAGACTGGGAGTTCTAGTCCCGCCTTAGCCATCAAAGCCAGCTGGGTGACTTTGGGTCAGTCCCCCCCCCTCTCTCAGCCCAACCTACTTCACAGGGTTGTCGTTGCGGGGAAAATAGGAGAAGAAATATGGCTATGGAAACAGGAGTGAACATATGGATACGTTCCCTGCCTTGAATTGCTCGGAAAAGTAATACAGGCTGCATACAAATACATTCATTAAATTAAAGCAGGATTCACACAATCCCTTTTTAACCTGGGTCAGGTAGAATAATAACAACTGAACAGGTAACCGTATCAAGAAAGGTCGTAAAATGGGGCCAAACTTGCTTAACAAAAGTCTCACTTAGCAACAGTGAGCTCAGTTGTGGTCGTTAAGCCGAGGGACACCCCCCCCCCCAGGGCAACCACATTTGTGGAATTGTGCAATTCTCACTGCATCCACAGGGGGGTGCCAAAAACAGTCACCTTGACAACTTGGGCTGTGCAGTCCAGCCCCCCCCTCCCTTTGTTATGTGCACTCTGTAGCTGTGATTGTGGCTTTTTCGACACTTCCCCCCCCCCACTCCCAAATCCTCAGTTTTCCAGTATTGACACAATTGGCAAGTCTTCCATCCACGCCTGCCCTGTGTTGAATGAGGCCGTCGCACAGACAATGCAATTTATGTCTGCTGTATGCACTTCCCGGGTGGCATTGAAGTCACTTGTTCCCTTGGCATCAGGCAAATGATAGCAATTGGAGCATCCGGAGTCTGCGGGACACAACAGACTCAACCCTGGCCCAGCACTCTTCCATATCTTCATAAATGAAATAATAATAATAATAATAATACAAAGACGACAATAAGAGTAATAATAATAGTAATAATAATAGAAATAGAAAGACTGTGGCAAAGGCAAGCAAGGGTAGTACCAATAGTCATAGGCTCCTTGGGTGCAATCCCAAAACAACTGGAGCACCACATGAACACCATCATCAGCATTGACAAATTCACTATTAGTCAATGGCAAAAGGCGGCCTTACTAGGAACTGCTTCCATCCTGCGACGAAATCTGTAATACCATCAAACATCCACATCTGCCTATCCCAGGTCCTGGGTAAGGACTCGATGGGTAGACAAAATGCCAAATCCAATCTGAACATCTGGCTGACTATGCGATTAATAATAATAATAATAATAATAATAATAATAATAAGTTGAAAGGGACTTTGGAGGTCATCTAGTCCAACCCCCTGCTCAGGTAGGAAACCCTACACCATTTTGAACAAAAGATTGTCCAGCCTATTCTTAAAAACTTCCAGTGTTGGAGCATTCATCGCTTCTAGAGGCAGGTTGTTCCACTGGTTAATTGTTCTAACTGTCAGGAAGTTTCTCCTTAGTTCTAGGTTGCTTCTCTCCTTGATGAGTTTCCATCCTTTGCTTCTTGTCCTTCCTTCAGGCGCTTTGGAGAATAGCTTGACTCCCTCTTCTTTAGGGCAGCCCCTGAGATATTGGAACACTGCTATCATGTCCTCCCTCATCCTTCTCTTCATTAAACTAGACATCCCCAATTCCAGCAATCGTTCCTTATATGCTTTAGCCTCCAGTCCCCTAATCATCTTTGTTGCTCTTCTCTACACTCTTTCCAGAGCAGTGGTTCTCAACCTTCCCAATGCCGCAACCCTTTAATACAGTTCCTCATGTTGTGATGACCCCGAACCCCCCATCCAGCTGGCCGGGGGGGGGGGTATCAAAAACTTGACCAAAAAAAAAAAAGGAAATAATGGGAAAGTATAGACTCTCAACATCCTTTTGACATTGTGGTGACCAAAACCGGATTCAGTATTCCAAGTGTGGCCTTACCAAGGCATTGTAAAGTGGTATTAACACTTCACATGATCTTGATTCTATTCTTCTGTTAATGCAGCCTAGCACTGTGTTGGCTTAGAACAGGGACCCTTAGACTTCACCAAGGCCTTCAACAAAGTAGACCACAATCTACTTCTTGGTAAGGCCACACTTGGAATCCTGTATCCAATTTTGGTCACCAGGATGTAAAAAAGATGCTGAGACTCTAGAAAGAGTGCAGAGAAGAGCAACAAAGATGATTAGGGGACTGGAGGCTAAAACATATAAGGAACAGTTGCTGGAATTGGGGATGTCTAGTTTAATGAAGAGAAGGACGAGGGGGGACATGAGAGCAGTCTTCCAGTATCTCAGGGGCTGCCCCAAAGAAGAGGGAGTCAAGCTATTCTCCAAAGCACCTGAAGGCAGGACAAGAAGCAACGGATGGAAACTAATCAAGGAGAGAAGCAACCTGGAATTAAAGGAGAAACTTCCTAACAGTGAGGGGAGGGGAAGGGAAAGGAGAGGGGAGGGGAGAAGGGAAGGAGAGGCAGAAGAGAGGGTTATAAAACGGAGAGGGGAAGGGAGGGTGGAAGGAAGGAAGGAAGGAGTGTAAATAGATGAAGGAGAGGAATAAAATTAGGAGGAGGGGGAGGGGGAGGGAAGAAGGAAGGAGGGAAGAAAAGTGAATGGATGAAGAAGGAGAGGAAGGGAAAGGAAGAAGGAAGGGAGCACTCTGCCCATGCTCAGAGGCTCTGGCTGCTTCCCCAGGGGCCCAGCGTGCTTCGGAGGACCGGAGCCCGGGGTTCCGGCAGGGCGGGGGGGGGGAAGCGGAGGAAGCGGCGGCCGGGGAAGACAAAAGGGTCAGGCGGCCTGGGACTCGCCTTCGCCCGGCTGGAGAGCGCCGGCGCCCGGCTGGGTTGCTGCGGCTGCCGCTGCTTAGAAACCCCGAGAGGGAAACGCGGAGCCGAGCTGGGGGAGGGAAAAGAGGGAAGGGTTTGGGTCAGGCTCTTTTCTTTCTTTCTTTCTTTCTTTCTTTCTTTCTTTCTTTCTTTCTTTCTTTCTTTCTTTCTTTCTTTCTTTCTTTCTTTCTTTCTTTCTTTCTTTTCTTTCTCTCTTTCCTCTTTTTCTATCTTTCCTTCCTTGCTCGTCCTTTTCTTTCCTTCCTCTCTTTTCTTTTTCTCTTCTCTTCTCCTTCCTTCCTCTTTTTTCCTTTCTCTTTCTCTCTTCTCTTCCTCCTTCCCTTTCTCTCTTCCCCTTCCCTTCCCTCTCTCTCCCTTCCTTCCTTCCTCTTTCAATTCTTTTCTCCTTTCCTTAGCCCATCACTTAATCCGCTCTTCCTTCTCCCCTTCCTTTTTCCTTTCCTTTCCGCTTTCTCTTCCCGTCCTTTTTCCTTCCTTCCTTCCTTCCTTCCTTCCTTCCTTCCTTCCTTCCTTCCTTCCTTCCTTCCTTCCTTTTCCCTCTCCCTCCCTTACGAAACGAGAAAATGGCTTTATTATTACGGTTGACGATTTCTTCCCAAAAACAAAAAGCAGAAAAAAAGGGCCGGAAGCAACGGGTCCGTCTCTCCCTCGGCGACCCCCGCTGGACGGCAACCATGGGACCTAGTCCTCCGCGCCCCGAATAACTGGACGCCACCCCCTTTGCCCCAACATTAGCTAGGCACTGTCAGGGGTGGGGGGGGCAGCCTGTCTGCTGGATAGTGCCTGGGGGGCAAAACGTGGGCAGGGGGCAGCCTGGTCTGCTGAATGGTGGGTGGGGGGCGAAACGTGGGTAGGGGGCAGCCTGGTCTGCTGGATAGTGGGTGGGGGGGCGAAACGTGGGTGGGGGGGCAGTCTGGCCTACTGGATAGTGGGTGGGGGGGTGAAACGTGGGTGGGGGACAGGCTGGTCTGCTGAATAGTGAGTGAGAAGTGGGGGGGGGCAACCTGGTTTGCTGGATAGTGGGGGGGGCGAAACGTGGGTGGGGGACAGGCTGGTCTGCTGGATAGTGAGAGAGAAGCGGGGAGGGGGGGGCAACCTGGTCTGCTGGATAGTGGGTGGGGGGGGCGAAACGGGTGGGGGACAGCTGGTCTGCTGGATAGTGAGTGAGAAGCGGGGAGGGGGGGGCAACCTGGTCTGCTGGATAGTGGGTGGGGGGGGCGAAATGGGGGACAGCTGGGTCTGCTGGATAGTGAGTGAGAAGCGGGGAGGGGGGGGAATAGTGGGTGGGGGGGGCGTGGGTGGGGGACAGGCTGGTCTGCTGGATAGTGAGTGAGAAGCGGGGAGGGGGGGCAACCTGGTCTGCTGGATAGTGGGTGGGGGAGGGCGAAACGTGGGTGGGGGACAGGCTGGTCTGCTGGATAGTGAGAGAGAAGCGGGGAGGGGGGGCAACCTGGTCTGCTGGATAGTGGGTGGGGGGGGCGAAACGTGGGTGGGGACAGGCTGGTCTGCTGGATAGTGAGTGAGAAGCGGGGAGGGGGGGGAACCTGGTCTGCTGGATAGTGGGTGGGGGGGCGAAACATGGGTGGGGGACAGGCTGGTCTGCTGAATAGTGAGTGAGAAGCGGGGAGGGGGGGGCAACCTGGTCTGCTGGATAGTGGGTGGGGGAGGGCGAAACGTGGGTGGGGGACAGGCTGGTCTGCTGAATAGTGAGTGAGAAGCGGGGAGGGGGGGGCAACCTGGTCTGCTGGATAGTGGGTGGGGGGGGCGAAACGTGGGTGGGGGACAGGCTGGTCTGCTGGATAGTGAGTGAGAAGCGGGGAGGGGGGCAACCTGGTCTGCTGGATAGTGGGTGGGGGGCGAAACCTGGGGGGAGGACAATGGGGGGGGCTAAGACAGACCAGAAACCGTTCCAAGGGGCAACTTTCTCTTCTTCTTTCTCTCCCCCCCCCTCGTTAAAGCCCTCCCACTTCGGAAGCCCCACCCCCCATTGGTCGGTTCATAGGCAGCCTTCCCCAGCGGTTGGCCGCCTCGACCTGCCACTCACGTCTTTCCTCCCCCACCCACCCCGCCCTCCAGCTCAACTTCGCCTTGAGTTTGAATCGGGCTGTTGCGGGTGTCTTGCCCCGTGGGCGTGTGTGTGTGTGTGTGTGTGTCTGTCTGTCTGTCTGTCTGTCTGTTTGTGTGTGCGCGCACACACATACACACACACAAGAGCGTTGCGAGAGCATCAGGTTTCAACTTTGGACCGAAGCAGCAGCGGTGTGGGGTTTCCGTCCGCGGGACCGGCCAGCCGCGCGGGAACCACGGAAAGAACAGAAGGCAAGAAAGAAAGAAAAGAAAGAAGGAAGGGAGGGAGGAGAAGGAAGAGAAAAGCAAAGGATCCATTGGATCCACCCCAGGGTTAGACCCATCTTGGGCAAAAGCAAGCAAAGACTGACCAAGAGGATCCTAGATTCTTTGCACGGGTTTCGCCAAGGGTTCGCAAGATCCGGAGCGACGAGGAAGGAGGAACCGCGAAAGACATCAGCTCGTCTGAATGCGAAGAAACAGGTAAGGAAGGGTGGAAGGGAAGGAAAGGAAAGCAGGCTGGATCGCTTCTGGGGGGGGTGAACCAAAGCCAAACCCCAAACTTGACTTCATTTTAACGGGGTGCTGATCCCCCCTTTTGTGGCTTCTGCTTGCTGGCCTGATCCAAAGAGAGATTTCCAGGAAAATAATAATAATAATAATAACAACAATAATAATAATAATAATAAAGTTGGAAGGGACCTTGGAGGTCATCTAGTCCAGAGGTTCTTAACCTTTTTGAACGAATTGCCCCCTTGAGCCAATGAGGAAGTTGTCATCGTCCCCCTCCCCCAACATAACCTCTCAATCACAACATAGGAAATAATTCTTCAATTTATGCAAACACTTGTTTTATTTTCTTTAAAATTGTCATCAGGACATATTGATGCAAATAATTTATTTCCAATCTTTTTCCATATCTCAACTGTGTGAAAAATTTTCGTGCCACCCGTCACTTTATTCCCAAACTTTGTGATACGTATATTTCATTATTATCTGATTTATTCAAGACACTTAAATGTAATGACCACTTTGAAAACAAAATTCAATTGCAAGAAAGTGAAATGCCTGAAAAGGAGAACAGTAATCTTTAATGACTGAATTACAAGTGAAATTTAAGACGCAAAAAGAAATATAAAAAGGGCATAAGAACAAACGGCAACGCGCGTGAAGATAAGCGATGCGTCTTGACATATGTACGGCGTTCTGTACTGAAGCTAGCTGGAGGAACATTTGAAAACACAATTCAATCCACTAATAGCAAGCAATCTGATGTTTTTGTACGACAGATGTACAGCCATTCACTGTATGAAAAAGTCTCAAAAGTGTCCCCAAAACTTCTCGCTCCATCGCCCCCACATCGCCCCCTTTTCATTCCTTCGCCCCCACGTCGCCCCTTTTTGCTCCATCGCCCCCCTGAAAAACGAAATCGCCCCCTGGGGGGCAATATCACCCAGGTGAAGAATCACTGATCTAGTCCAACCCCCTGCTCAGGTAGGAAACCCTATACCATTTCGGACAAATCATAGCAACACTGCCTAGTCTCCGACTTATGGCCACAACTGAGCCCAAAATTTACATTGTTAAGTGAGACATTGGGGAAGTGAGTTTTAGCCCCACTTTATGACCTTTCTTGCCCTTGCATCTGTTAAGTGAGTCAAACGGTTGTTAAGTGAATCGGGCTTGTCAGAAGGTCGCAAAAGGGGATCGCATGACGGCGGGGCAGCGCAAACCGTCATAAATGTGGGTCGCTTTCTCAAGCATCCGAATGTAAGTCATACATGACCACGGTCGTTATATGCAGCGGTCGTTAAGGGTGAAAATCGGTCACAGGTCACTTTTTTCAGCCCCGTTGTAACTTTGAACGGTCACTACATGAACTGTTGTAAGTCGAGGACTTACAGATCTTTTCTTTCAGCCTTTTTCGTCGCCAAAAACTCAAACGACCTTGTAAGAAATAATAAGATTGAGGGAGAATCTGGGAGCATAAAAACTGTAATTGATCATCATCAATTACCTCTGGAAAAAAAAAAACCCCAGCCAGCCTTTTGCACTCTGTATTAAAGGAAGAGTATCTGTTAAAAAGAATAACTCTGAACATGTGCAGAAATAGAGGATCACTTCCTGATTTTTGAAGGTTTTTAAAAAGAGACTGGACAGCCACTGGTCTGAAATGGTATAGGCCGGGTCTCCTGCTTGAACAGGGGGTTAGACTAGATGACCTCCAAGGTCCCTTTCAACATCATCATCATCATCATCATCATCATTATTATTATTACCATTTGTCTCGAATGGTATAGGGCAGGGGTGGGCAACCTTGGCCCCTTCATGACTCATGGACTTCAACTCCCAGAATTCCTGAGCCAGCCATGCTGAGGGGAAAGGGAGAGGTTTCCAAGCTGAGCCATGCTGGCTCAGGAATTCTGGGATTTGAAGTCCATGAGTCATAAAAGAGCCACGGTTGCCTATCCCTGATCTGGGACTTCAACTCCCAGAATCCCCTAGGCCAGGGGTAGGCAACCTTGGCTCTTTTATGACTGGTGGACTTCAACTCCCAGAATTCCTGAGCCAGCCACGCTGAGGGGAAAGGGAGAGGTTTCCAAGCTGAGCCGTGCTGGCTCAGGAATTCTGGGAGTTGAAGTCCGCAAGTCATGAAGGGGGCCATAGTTTCCCCCATGCTGGCTCAGGAATTCTGGGAGTTGAAGTCCACGAGTCATAAAAGAGCCAAGGTTGCCTACCCCTGGTATAGGGTCTCCTGCCTGAGCAAGGGGTTGGACTAGATGACCTCCAAGGTCCCTCCCAGCTCATGCTATTTAATGTTCCTCACTAAGAGGGATATATTTTTTTTTTTTTTTGCACAAGACACCAATCTTTATTGATTGCACACTGCAGGGTGTCCTTGACTTATAAACAGTTCATTTAGTGACCGTTTGAAGTTACAACAGCACCGAAAAAAAATGACTTACGACTGTCCTTGTGCTTATGACCGTCGCAGAATCCCCAAGTGATCAAAATCCGGGCACTTGACAACCGACATTTAAAGGTATGGGTAGTTCTTTGACTTAGGACCTAAATTGAGTCCAAAGTTTCTGTTGTTAAAGTGAGACGTTTGTTTGGTGAATTTATGCCTCGTTTAACAACCTTCCTTTCCCTGGCTGTTAAGCGAATCGTGGCAGTTGTTCGATTAATGGCGCCGTTGTTAAGTGAACCCGGCTTGCCCCCTTGACTTGGCTTGTCGGAAGGCCGCAAAAGGTGATCACGTGACCCCCAGGATATCACGACGGTCATAAATATGAGTCAGTTGCCAAATGTCAAGAATTTTGATCACCTGACCGCTCCAACGGTTGAAAGTGTGAAAATGGGTCCTGAGTAAATTTTTTTCAGCGTCGTCGTAACCTCAAACTGTCACTAAACTAAATCAAGGAGAGAAGCAACGTAGAACTAAGGAGAAACATCCTGACAGTGAGAACAATTAACCAGTGGAACTACCTGCCTCCAGAAGCAGTGAATGCTCCAACACTGGAAGTTTTTAAGAAGAGACTGGACAGCCATTTGTCCGAAATGGTATAGGGTTTCCTGCCTGAGCAGGGGGTTGGATTAGATGACCTCCAAGATCCCTTCCAACTACTTCTTCTTCTTCTTCTTCTTCTTCTTCTTCTTCTTCTTCTTCTTCTTCTTCTTCTTCTTCTTCTTCTTCTTCTTCTCCTTCTCCTTCTCCTTCTCCTTCTCCTTCTCCTTCTCCTTCTTCTTCATATTATTATTATTATTGTTATTGTTATTGTTATTACTACTACTATTACTACTACTTTTAAGTCATGGACTGTGCATCGTTTGATGAGTCCTGATTGATTTCTGGGGGGGGGGCTCTGCTCTCCTTTCCCCAGGCTCCCTCTTTCCCCCAATCTCCAAATACACTGACCCCCAGACCCTTCATCCCCAGCAAGAGATGGGAACTGTAGTTTCATCTTTCCCATGGGAAACCAGGCGGTTCCAAAATCTGCTTTGCGAGGAATGTCAGGAAGAGACGCTGATTTTTTATTTTTCTCTCTCTCTCTCTCTGACCGGAAAAAAGGAGAGGAAAGCAAGTCAGCAAAACAATCAAAACCACAGCAGGAACAAAACTTGTTAAAACACGCACTGGGTTGCCTGCAACTCTTGGAACGGAGAGGGTCACGGATCAAAAGTAGACGCCCGTTGGATATGCATTCTCGCACGGCTGATCCGACGTCCCACAAGCAGAGAAACATCAAACTTTTACCAAATATTTACACGGCAACCCACCCGATTGTGCGTTCTTTCGGATTCTCGCTCGGCCTGGAAAGCCGATCGGCTGATCCGAACATACCCACAACCTAGAAACATCACACTTTGCCAAATATTTACATGGCTGTGCGTTCTTTCGCTTTCCGAATCCTTGAATCAGGCAGCGCCGAAGCCATTAGGGTTGTCCTCGACTTAATGACCGCAATTGCATTCGTCGTTAAACGAGACGTCCTGTTGCCATGGCTTGGGAAGTTTCCTTGCGGGTTTTTTTGCCCCACCGATTTGGTTTGTTGGGAGCCAGCTAGGACCCCAGCATAGCAAAGGGAAACCAGCTGCCAAGCAATCCCTGTTTTGTTTTGGATTTTTTAAATATGTTTTATTGATTTTTAACATCATCGCCTTAATATTTGATAAATCGCGTGTTGTTGTCTGGGTTGGTATTTAAAAAACGATCCATAACAATTAATTGCTATAATACTATAGTCCGTATAATAGCTTTGCTTCATTTTCTCTCCTTCCAATAATATTCTCTTTTGCCAACCTTCAATTAACACGGTTCTTATTGTTTGAATAAATGACAATGAAATGTAGACATTTTTCTCATGTTTCTGCAAATAACCACATCAATATAAAGTTTCTTTTTTAATTGATCATCTTACTGCCTCATCCTAGATCCTGTTTACAGAATTCCTATTTAAATGTTTTCCCCACAATATTCAAAAGCATTCTTACTTGGTTAAGATTTTCTCGAAATTAGTTACGCTTAAGGATTTAAGTCTTTGTTTTTCATACAAGCCATGCCAACACTTTCAACATAAAGCTTCTTTTCTTTTTTTATTATTTAAAAGTTTTATAAATTTATTACAATATAAACCCCACCCCACCCCTTCCCCCCCTACTTCCCAGAGCTGATTACAGGATAAAAAATAAAATAAACAAACATAATCAACACAAAGCTTCTTTTCTAATTGATCATCTTGACTGCCTCATCCTAGATCATGTTTACAGAATTCCTATTTAAATTTGTTTTCCCCACAATATTCAAAAGCATTCTTTACTGATTAAGATTTTCTCCAAATTAGTAAACACTTAAGGATTTAAGTCTTTGTTTTTCATACAAGCCATGCCAACACTTTTACATTTCTCATTTTTTTAAAGAAGAGACTGGACTTTTTAAGAAGAGACTGGATAGCCATTTGTCTGAAATGGCATAGGGTTTCCTGCCTGAGCAGGGGGTTGGACTAGATGACCTCAAAGGTCCCTTCCAACTTTATTATTATTATTATTATACATGAACCTCGGTCAACTGAACATTCAAATTGACTGGCGCTGATGGTTGACACAGGTTGCTACCAGCATCCTAGATGTCAACCAGGTACTTCCTTAAAAATAATAATTATTATGGATCATCGCACAGTCAGCCAGATGTTCAGAATGGATTTGGCATTTTGTCTACCTATCGAGTCCTTACCCAGGACCTGGGATAGGCAGATGTGGATGTTTGATGGTATTACAGATATCGTCGCAGGATGGAAGCAGTTCCTAGTAAGGCCGCCTTTTGCAATTGACTAATAGCGAATTTGTCAATGCCAATGGTGTTCAAGTGGTGCTCCAGTTGTTTTGGGATTGCACCCAAGGAGCCTATACTATTGGTACTACCCTTGCTTGCTTTTGCCACAGTCTTTCTATTTCTATTTGTAGGTCTTTGTATTTTGTTATCTTCTCCAGTTCTTTCTCTTCTATTCTGCTGTCTCCAGGCACTGCCACGTCCACTATCCAGACTTTTTTGTCTTTCTTATCGACAATTGTTAAGTCTGGGGTGTTATGTTGCAGGTGCTTGTCTGTTTGAATTCTGAAGTCCCAGAGCAGTTTAATTTTATCATTTTCTATGACTTTCTCTATTTTATGATCCCACCAGTTTTTGCTTACAGGCAAATGATATTTTTTGCAGATCTTCCAATGCACCATTGTTGCTACTTTGTCATGCCGCTGCTTGTAATCAGTCTGTGCAATCTTCTTGCAACAGCTTACCAAGTGGTCCACTGTTTCTTCAGCTTCTTTGCATAGGCGGCACTTACTGTCTGTTGCTGTCTTCTCAATTTTGACTTTGTATGCATTTGTCCTTAAGGCTTGGTCTTGTGCAGCCAGAATTAGTCCCTCGGTCTCTTTCTTCAATTTTCCTGCTCTTAGCCATTGCCAGGTTTTATTGTTATCTGCTTTCCCAGCTATTTTTTTCATGTATTGGCCATGTAGTGCTTTGTCTTCCCATGCCTCTATTCTGTTCTTCATTTGGTCTTTCTTGTAGGCCAGTTTGGTCTCTCCAGTAGTTAGTAAGCCTTCCTGATATACTAATTTCAGTGCATCTTCATCATTGTTCTTCAGATATTCTTCCAAAGCCATTTTTTCTTCTTCAACCATCTGATGTACTTGTAGCATTCCACGCCCACCTATTTGCCTTGGTAGATAAAGTCTATCAATGTCACTGCGTGGATGAAGGGCATGATTCATTGTCATTATTTTTCTGGTCTGCCTATCCATTGCTTTTAGTTCTGCTTGAGTCCAGTCCACTATTCCAGCTGTGTACCTAATGACTGGGATTGCCCAGGTGTTGATTGCCTTTATGGTATTTCCTCCATTGAGTTTGGATTTTAAGATCTTCTTCACTCTCTTGATGTATTCACCTCTAATCTTTTTCTTGACTTCAGTGTGCTTGATGTTGTCAGCTTGAAGGATACCCAAGTATTTGTAGTACTCTTCCTCATCCAGACTCTTAATGTTATTTTCGTGGGGCATCTTGATTCCTTCAGTTTTCATTATTTTTCCTTGTTTGATAGTAAGTGTGGCACATTTGTCCAAGCCAAACTCCATTACAATATCTTGGCTATATATACGGACAGTGTTGAGCAGCGATTCTATTTCAGATGATGTTTTTCCATACAGCTTCAGATCATCCATATAAAGGAGGTGGGATAGTCTGGCAGATGTTTTTGATGTTTGATAGCCATGTCCTGAGTTATTCAGTATTGTTGACAGAGGAAACAGTGCAATAACAAATAGTAATGGTGATAATGAATCTCCTTGAAATATTCCTCTCTTGATATTAACCTCTCCCAGCCTCTCACCATTGATCTGCAACTGTGTCTTCCATTGTGCCATCGATCTTTGCACAAATTTTCTGATGTTTCTACTGACTCCTGTTATTTCTAGGCACTTTATTATCCAATCATGTGGCAGAGAGTCAAATGCCTTTTTGTAGTCAATCCATGCCACATTCAGGTTGGTCTTCCTTCTCTTGCAGTTTTCCAAGATCATTTTGTCTATTAGGAGTTGATCTTTTGTTCCTCTGCTATTGGGGCGGTTTCCTTTCTGCTCAGGTGGAAAAGATTGTTTTCAACTAGATGCTGTTGCACTGCATCAGCTACTACACCAGTTAGTAATTTGAAAGTTGTTGGTAAGCAGGTAATTGGCCTGTAGTTACCTGGTGTTGCCCCTTTTGCTGGATTTTTCATTATTAGGTAGGTTTTCCCAGTTGTTAGCCACTTTTCAATTTCTCCTCCTTGTAGTATATTGTTGAACTGTTTGGCAATGAGTGGGTGTATAACAGTTAGATGTTTCAACCAAAACCCATGCAGTTCATCTTCACCTGGTGCTGACCAATTTTTGATTTTCTTTGCTCTTTTTTCTACCATTTTTGTTGTTATTACTAGTTCTTTCATTTCAACTTCTGTTTTATTTGCATCCACCTCTTTTAACCAAGCCGCATCCTTGTTGTATTTCTTTGGGTTATCCCATATCTGCTTCCAGAACTGCACTGTTTCTTCCTTGTCAGGTACTGACTGATTCCTTGCAGTTTCTCCATTGATGGATTGGTAGAAACGTTTCTGATTGGATTGAAATTGGAGGTTCTGCCTATAGTTTGCAATTCGAGCTTCATATCTACTGATTTTCCTGGCTATAGCTGTTATTTGTTGCTTTATTATTTCCAGTGCTTCCTTGATCTTCCTTGTTTCTAAGTGGTATTTCTTGATTAGGTATTCTTTGGTCTTCTTGTTCTTCAGCTTCTTTTCTTTCATCTGTTCTAGCTTGCTTGCATGTGATCTTAACTTGCTGATCTTATTTTCTAGTCTAACCTTCCATTTTTCTGGTGCACTGTTTGTTTGTTTTTCTTCTTTGTTGATTTTGCATCCCAGGTATTCTGTTATAACTGCAGCTGTGCTGTACATTAGTTGGTTTGTTTTTTGCAATGAATTGGTGCTTATACTTGATATTGCAGTATTTGCATCTTTTAATGCTTGTGCTAGCTGTTTCTTTGGAACAAGCTTCAATACAGGTAGCCTTATTCTGTTGTTTTTGTGCTGTTCTAGATGCTCAGTTATTCTTTGTTTCAATTCTTTTATTTCTTTAGTTAGAGGGTTTTGTTCTTCCTGAGGAAGAGGTGCCTGGTTTCCAAATGAGAACAGTTGTATATCTCTGCTGGATTCCTTCACTGCCAACTCCCCCTGGTTTGCCTCTACATTCTGAATTACTTCTGGTAAGGCTTTGATTTCTTTGCCCTGGGTAAACCTTTGCAGTTCGTCCAATTCTGTTTCTGTGAATACTTTATTTCGTGTTATAAATCGGCGTTGATCTGCTAGTCTCTGTTCTGTTATTTCTGATTCTGGATGTTGTTCTTTCCAGAACTGGTGCATTCGTTTTAGATATCCTCTTCTTGTTGGACTTGATCTGTAGTAACAGATCATTATTTCTTTGTTTTCCATCACTGTGTATCTGCGACGGGTAAACACCTTTTCTTCCAGTAGTTCTGCAGCTGCTGGCCCTGGTTGCTCAGCCAACAGTCCTGAGTCCTGTAACCCATTTTTCACCAGATATCCAGGAACTCCAATATCTAGTGCGGACCTTGTTAACCCGGGCGACGTCCGAGCCGGTATGGCATTCTGAAATTTACGTCTCACCATATTTTTTATGGGAGAGACACTCTTTGTCTGACTCCTCTGATGAGACCTGTCCAGTATGGTTGAACCTCTGGCATAGCTCTCATCTTCCTCAGAGTACACAAGCCCCACAACCACGTCAAGGTAGTGCCTCACTGGGGGTTATTATTATTATTATTATCGATCATCGCACAGTCAGCCAGATGTTCAGACTGGATTTGGCATTTTGTCTACCTATCGAGTCCTTACCCAGGACCTGGGATAGGCAGATGTGGATGTTTGATGGTATTACAGATATCGTCGCAGGATGGAAGCAGTTCCTAATAAGGCTGCCTTTTGCAATTGACTACTAGCGAATTTGTCAATGCCAATGGTGTTCAAGTGGTGCTCCAGTTGTTTTGGGATTGCACCCAAGGAGCCTATGACTATTGGTACTACCCTTGCTTGCTTTTGCCATAGTCTTTCTATTTCTATTTGTAGGTCTTTGTATTTTGTTATCTTCTCCAGTTCTTTCTCTTCTATTCTGCTATCTCCAGGCACTGCCACATCCACTATCCAGACTTTTTTGTCTTTCTTATCGACAATTGTTAAGTCTGGGGTGTTATGTTGCAGGTGCTTGTCTGTTTGAATTCTGAAGTCCCAGAGCAGTTTATTATTATTATTATTATTATCTTAAAAAATAGAAAAGAAAAAAAAAACAGAGAAAACATTTCTTTTCTATAACCACCCCAGCATTTTTATATTTCTCATGTCAAAAAACAACCCCTATTTTGATCGCATGGCCGTTGGGGGCCGTGACACACGAGGTCGTAAAGCGAGGCAACTTATCACCGTTTGGTGACCGTCTGAAGTTAACGGCGGCCCTGGAAAAAGGGACTTACGACCGTTTTTCAGAAATACGACCGTTGCAGCATCCCTGTGGTCACTGATCCAAATACAGACGCTTGGCAACCGACTCCTATTTATGACGGTCATGGAATCCCGGGGGGGGGGTCAGGTGGTTCCCCCTTTGGCGATCTTCCTGGTGAGCAAAATCAAGGCGGAAGCCCGATTACTTTAACCACCGGATTACTAGCTTAATAACTGCAGCGATTCATTTAACAACACTGGCAGGAAAGCTCGTAAAACGAGGCAGAGCTCCCTGAACCATTGTCTGGCTTAGCCATGGAAATTTTGGGGTCGGTCGTGGTTGTAACCCAGTATATCTATGATTTTCCTGGAAATCTCTCTTTGGATCAGCGCGGCAATCCGAAGTCACGAAAGTCGAGGAACTCACTTCGCTGTCTTGCTTAGTGACGGAAATTTGGGGCTCAGCGGGGGGTTGTTAAGTCGAGGACTTGCCTGAAATGTGAAATCCTGTTAGGGTCTCCGCAGGTTGAGGGTGGGATTCGCTGCAATGGGCGGCTTGGAAAGCCACACGGATTAGACACAACAAGGGATGCGCAGGGACTAATTATGCATCCCTGTACACAAACATTGAATACAGATAGTCCTCGACTTACAGCGGTCCATTTAGTGACCGTTCAAAGTCAGAAGGATGCTAAAAAAGTGACTTATTTTTCACACAGCCGTTGCATTCCCCATTCTCACGTGATCAGACCGTGTCAAGGTAATGATTTAACAGTTAACCCACTTATGTAATGTAAGAAGAAATGATGGGAATGAGTCAGCAGGGTCTGTGTCCCTTTAAGAGCCAGCTGGGTCTGTGTCTCTTTAAGAGCCTCTGTATAAAACGGAAGGCTCCGCTGATGTGTTTTATCTCGCGCAATAAGACTGTGTATGCTCAGACACACCGTGTCCGACAAGCAAAGTCCACGGGGGGATGCCCGAATCACTTAACAACCGGGTGACTAACTTTACCCCTGCAGCGATTCACCTAACGATGGTGGTAAGATAGGTCGTAAAAATGGGGCCAAATTCACTTAACAAGTGCCTCGCTTAGCAACAGACATTTTTGGGGCTCCGTTGTGGTCATAAGCCGAGGATCACGTAGTGGGAGGTGGATCCAATGGAAGGTTTTCCTTTGGTTCCCACGGCACGGTTGCCTCCTTCAGGGATGGCTCCGCTGGGGAAACGTTGGTTCAGCTCAGCCTCCAGAAATTTGGGGGCTCAGTTGAGGTCGTAAGGCGAGGACTCCCTCCATCCCGAGAGTGGTTTTACTAGACTGGGGAGGGCTGAATTTCCTCCCCCTTCTCAGGATTTTGTTCTTGTTGTTAGTTGTGAAGTCGTGTCCAACCCCTCGCGACCCCATGGACAACGTTCCTCCAGGCCTTCCTGTCCTCTACCATTTTCTGGAGTCCATTTAAGCTCATGCCTTCAGTGACTCCATCCAGCCACCTCGTTCTCTGTCGTCCCCTTCTTCTCTTGCCCTCCATCTTTCCCAGCATCAGGCTCTTCTCTAGTGAGTCCTTCCTTCTCATTAGGTGGCCAAAGTATTTGAGTTTCAACTTCAGGATCTGGCCTTCTAAAGAGCAGTCAGGGTTGATCTCTTCTAGGACTGACCGGTTTGAACGCCTTGCAGTCCAGGGGACTCGCAGGAGTCTTCTCCAGCACCAGAGTTCAAAGGCCTCCATTCTTTGGCGCTCAGCCTTTCTTATGGTCCAACTTTCACAGCCATATATTGCAACTGGGGAAACCACGACCTTGACCATACGTACTTCTGTTGGCAGGGTGATGTCTCTGCTTTTTAGCATGCTGTCTAGATTTGCCATAGCTTTCCTCCCCAGGAGCAAGCGTCTTTTAATTTCTTGGCTGCAGTCCCCCCCGGATAATTTCTAGTAAGTAAGAATCCTGCCTTGGAGAAGTTGTGACTGGTCACAATTCGGCACCTCCACCCTCCAAAGGGTGGAGAAGGATCAAAAAGTTATTTACGCCCAGCTTTAGGGCGATCCCATCATCTGAGGCGTGCCAGCCAGAATCACAATTAGAAGATGATGAGTGATATAAAACAAACAAACAAGGAAACAACAGCTGAAGGATAATTACAGCTTAGTAAAGGCGGAGGCATCGGCAGAGGTCGTCCCTGGCTTACGACCATTCCTTTAGTGACTGTTCGGCCATGAAAAAAAGCGACTCAGGGCCGTTTTTTGCCCTTGTGACCGTTGCAGCCTCCCCGGGGGGCGTTCACGTGATCAAAATTCAGAGGCCGCTGGCATGTACTTAGGACGGTTGCAGCGTCCCAGGGTCATGTGATCTCCTTTTGCGAACCTTCTGATGAGCAAAGTCAAGGGGGGGGTGTGTGAAGCCAGATTCGGTTTAACAACCAAGTTACTCACTGGTTATCCGCTGCAGCGATTCACTTAACGGTGGCGAGAAAGGTCGTAGAGTGGGACAAAACTCACTTAACAAAGGTCTGGCTTAGCTACAGAAACATTGGGTTTAATTGTGGGTCGTTTTAAGTCAAGGACTTACCTATAGAATGTATTGATTAAATCAGGCGTGGGCAACCTTGGCTCTTTTATGACTGGTGGACTTCAACTCCCAGAATTCCTGAGCCAGCCATGCTGAGGGGAAAGGGAGAGGTTTCCAAGCTGAGCCATGCTGGTTCAGGAATTCTGGGAGTTGAAGTCCACCAGTCATAAAAGAGCTAAGGTTGCCTATCCCTGGCCTAGAAGATAGATAGATAGATAGATAGATAGATAGATAGATAGATAGATAGATAGATAGATAGATAGATAGATAGATAGACAGATAGACAGACAGACAGACAGACAGACGATAGATACACCTAAATCAGGGATAGGCAACCTTGGCTCTTTTATGACTCGTGGACTTAAACTCCCAGAATTCCTGAGCCAGCATGAGGGAAACTTTGGCACCTTCATGACTCGTGGACTTCAACTCCCAGAATTCCTGAGCCAGCATGGGGGAAACTATGGCCCCTTCATGACTTGTGGACTTCAACTCCCAGAATTCCTGAGCCAGCATGGCTCAGCTTGGAAACCTCTCCCTTTCCCCTCAGCATGGCTGGCTCAGGAATTCTGGGAGTTGAAGTCCACCAGTCATAAAAGAGCCAAGGTTGCCTATCCCTGGCCTAGAAGATAGGTAGGTAGGTAGGTAGGTAGGTAGGTAGGTAGGTAGGTAGGTAGGTAGGTAGGTAGGTAGATAGATAGATAGATAGATAGACAGACAGACAGACAGACAGACAGACAGACGATAGATACACCTAAATCAGGGATCGGCAACCTTGGCTCTTTTATGACTCGTGGACTTCAACTCTCAGAATTCCTGAGCTGAGGGGAAAGGCAGAGGTTTCCAAGCTGAACCATGCTGGCTCAGGAATTCTGGGAGCTGAAGTCCACGAGTTATAAAAGAGCCAAGGTTGCCTACCCCTGGATTAAATAAATGCAAAAGGGTTGTAATGAATGAATAGAGGGATGAGTGAATGAATGAATGAACAAACGAACGAACAAACAAACAAATATTGCTATTTTCTTTCTGGATCCAAGCTGAACAGTCAAACGAACCAGTAGCTCCTGCTTCGGACAGTGATCAGAGCCTTAGATGAGGAGGCCTTGAAGCCAATCTTCCCCTTTGCTCTCCTAGAGGTAGACTGCTCCTGGTTGTGGAGGCTTTTTTATCGTCAAGAGGGAGAGCCAGACACCCCTCTCTTCTCCGTAAAATTTCATAAGAAAAAGAAGAGCCCAGCTGGATTAGACCTGCATTCTCTTTTGAGCAGCCCACAAGCCGAGTGCAGGCATCTTCCACATGTTTCAGACTGCAATTCCCATAACCCTCACCTTGGCCCTGCTGGCTGGGAGAGGTTGCAGTTAAAGTGGCACTGGAAAAGAAGTACCTGATGATGAGGATAATGATGATGATAATAATAATAATGGGGTTGGAAGGGACCTTGGAGGTCATCTAGTCCAACCCCCTGCTCAGGCAGGAAAGCCTATACCATTTCAGACAAGTGGCTGTCCAGTCTCTTCTTAAAAATTTCCAATGTTGGAGCATTCACAACTTCTGGAGGCAGGTTGTTCCACTGGTTAATTGTTCTAACTGTCAGGAAGTTTCTCCTTAGTTCCAGGTTGCTTCTCTCCTTGATGAGTTTCCATCCGTTGCTTCTTGTCCTGCCTTCAGGTGTTTTGGAGAATAGCTTGACTCCCTCTTCTTTCTGAAAACCCCATACATATTTTTAAGATGCTATCCTATTAGCCCTGCTCCTTCTCTTCATTAAACTAGACAGACCCAATTCCAGCAACCGTTCCTTATATGTTTTAGCCTCCAGTCCCCTGATCATCTTTGTTGCTCTTCTCTGCACTCTTTCTAGAGTCTCAACACCTTTTTTACATCGTGGTGACCAAAACTGGATGCCGGATTCCAAGTGTGGCCTTACAAGGGCATTGTAAAGTGGTATTAACACTTCATGTGATCTTGATTCTATCCCTCTGTTAATGCAGCCTAGCACTGTGTTGGCTTTTTTGGCCGCTGCAGCACACCCATCTTTCAGGGGTTTGAGGTTGAAAAACACAGCCCTAGAAATGGCGTTCTGACTGCTTTGAGTTCTCTCCTTCATCCCCCAGGCTGGCCTGTAAATTATTAAGAGATTTTTTTCTTCTTGTGCCTCCATGAAAAATTCATTCGGTCGCAGGGTTTACGTTTCTCCCAGGGAGAGGAGCGTGTGATTGTTTTGCAAAAACTTGGCAAAAGCTATCCATGTGCAAAAGTCAAGAGGGTTAATTAGGGAAGGGAAGGTGAAGAGATGGGAGAGACGGAAGAGAAACTGCCCTGATTTACGAGTCATTGCTAAGAAGTACCTGCATTTGAGGGGCTGCCACTAAGAAGAGGGGGGAACAACCTGTTCTCAAAGCACCTGAAGGCAGGTGAAGCAACGGATGGAAACTAGTCAAGGAGAGAAGCAACCTAGAACTAAGGAGAAACTTCCTGACAGTGAGAACAATTAACCAGTGGAACAACCTGCCTCCAGAAGCGGTGAATGCTCCAACACTGGAAGTTTTTAAGAAGAGACTGGACAGCCATTTGTCTGAAATGGTGTAGGCTTTCCTGCCTGAGCAGGGGGTTGGACTAGATGACCTCCAAGGCCCCTTCCAACTTTATTATTCTGTAATAATTCTCCAAAGTGCCTGAAGGCAGGACAAGAAGCAACCGATGGAAACTAATCAAGGAGAGAAGCAACCTGGAACTAAGGAGAAAGTTCCTGACAGTGAGAACAATTAACCAATGGAATGGCTTGCCACTAGACCAGTGGTTCTCAACCTTCCTAATGCCGTGACCCTTTAATACAGTTGCTCATGTTGTGGTGACCCCCAACCATAAAATTATTTTTGTTGCTACTTCATAACTGTAATTTTGCTACTGTTATGAATCATAATGTAAATATCTGATATGCAGGATGTATTTTCATTGTTACAAATTGAACATAATTAAATTCTAGTCTAGTCTAGTCTAGTCTAGTCTACTCTACTCTACTCTACTCTACTCTACTCTACTCTACTCTACTCTATACTCTGTTCCATGTTGTCTATAGATGTTGTGGGTGTTCCAATGCTGGAGTTTTTAAAGAAGAAATCAGACAGCCATCTGTCTGAAATGGTATAGAGTCTCCTGCTTGAGTAAGGGGCTGGGCTAGAAGACCTCCAAGGTCCCTTCCAACTCCAGCATTCTGTTATTCTGACAGCAGTCTTCCATGTTTTGAGGAGCTGCCACAAAGAACAGGGGGTCAACCTGTTCTCCAAAGCGCCTGAAGGCAGGACAAGAAGCAACGGATGGGAACTAATCAAAGAGAAAAGCAACCTGGAACTAAGGAGAAACTTCCTGACAGTGAGAACAATTAACCAGTGGAACCACCTGCCTCCAGAAGTTGTGAATGCTCCAACACTGGAAGTTTTTAAGAAGAGACTGGACAGCCATTTGTCCGAAATGGTATAGGGTTTCCTGCCTGAACAGGGGGCTGGACTAGAAGACCTCCAAGGTCCCTTCCAACTCCGGCATTCTGTTATTCTGAGAGTAGTCTTCCAGTATTTGAGGGGCTGCCCCAAAAAAGAGGGAGTCAAGCTATCCTCCAAAGTGCCTGAAGGCAGGACAAGAAGCAACGGATGGAAACTAATCAAGGAGAGAAGCAACCTAGAACTAAGGAGAAACTTCCTGACAGTGAGAACAATTAACCATTGGAACAACCTGCCTCCAGAAGCGGTGAATGCTCCAACACTGGAAGTTTTTAAGAAGAGACTGGACAGCCATTTGTTTGAAGTGGTATAGAGTTTCCTGCCTGAGCAGGGGGCTGGACTAGATGACCTCCAAGGTCCCTTCCAACTCTTGATATTCTGTGCTGTGCTAATGCTTTGGCAGGAAGCAGGGCAGATACCCAGCTGAATCTGAATCCATCCAAATTGTAGGTTGACCAAGACCGCTGTAATTATTGGGGTGGTTCAGATCCGAGCAAAACCCGAGGGCCAGGAATTGGGCTTGTTTGCTTGCTTTCTTAAGTATGTAATTACCAAATGGATTCCGAACGGAGTCGAGCTGATTGCCGGTGGAGGAACCCCACAGCTTGGTTTGATCCTTGCTCAGCTGGCTGAGCTCATCAGACCACGGTTTTCATTTCACGGCACGCGGACTGACCACATTGCGCATCCCTCCGGAATTAAAAACAGAGGTCGGCTTCTCCTGGCAACGCCATCCGCGAGCTTTCCCACTGGAGCTCCAGCATCTCAATCAGCTGGCAGTCAGCTGCCTCTAGAACAGCCTCCCCCCAACCTTTTGGGCACCAGGGACCGGTTCTGTGGAGAGAGGCTTTTCCACGGACTGGAGGGGGCGACGTGGTTTTGAAGGGGTTGGGGACCCCTGATAATTGGATTGGAATGGAATGGAATAGAATAGAATAGAATAGAATAGAATAGAATAGAATAGAATAGAATAGAATATGTGGAATGAAATAGAATAGAAGAATAGAATAGAATAGAATAGAATAGAATAGAATAGAATAGAATAGAATAGAATAGAATAGAATATGTGGAATGAAATAGAATAGAATAGAATAGAATAGAATAGAATAGAATATGTGGAATGAAATAGAATAGAATAGAATAGAATAGAATAGAATAGAATAGAATAGAATAGAATAGAACAGAATAGAATAGAATAGAATAGAATATGTGGAATGGAATAGAATAGAATAGAATAGAATAGAATAGAATAGAATAGAATAGAATATATGGAATGGAATAGAATAGAATAGAATATGTGGAATAGAATAGAATAGAATAGAATAGAATAGAATAGAATAGAATAGAATAGAATAGAATAACAGAGTTGGAAGGGACCTTGGAGGTCTTCTAGTCCAACCCCCTGCTTAGGGAGAAAATCCTATGTCATTTCAGACAAATGGTTGTCCAATCTTTTCTTTAAAACATCCCGTGTTGGAGCATACACAACTTCTGGAGGCAGGCTGTTCCACTGGTTAATTGTTCTCACTATCAGGAAATTCCTACTTAGCTCTAGGTTGGGTCTGTTTTTAATTATCATCTCTCCGTTGTTTCTTATCCTTCCCTCAGGTGCTTTGGAGAATAGGTGGACCCCCTCTTCTCTGCTTCAGCATCCACATATTGGAAGACTGCTACCATGTCACCCATAATCCTTGTCTTCTTTAGACTAGACACACCCAGTTCCCACAACCGTTCCTTATATGTTTTAGCCTCCAGTCCCCTGATCATCTTTGTTGTTCTTCTCTGCACTCTTTCTAGAGTCTTAACATCTTTTTTTACACCGTGGTGACCAAAACTGGATGCCATATTCCAAGTGTGGCCTTACCAAGGCCTTGTAAAGTGATATTAAGAGTTCAGATGCTCTAGTCTAGAAGATATCCTTGGGAGGTGAAAAAAAGTCAAGATGGCGGCCACAAACAGCTGTCAATTCTTTAATAGGCTTCACAACTAGGACACAGAAAAAGGCAGTTGATGACAAGCCAGGAATGTCTGCCAGTTATGATACAGGCAGTCCTCGGCTTAGAAGTAACCGTTCATTTAGTGATTGTACAAAGTTACAACCGCATTGGGGAAAAAAATGACTTATGGACGTTTTCCCACACAGCATTCCCCCAACATCATGGCATCAAAATTAGGGTGGTTGGCAACTGACTCATATTTACGACGGTTTGCTCAATCCACACTACACACACACACACACACACACACACACACACACACACACACACTTTTTTATTAATGGGTTACAGATGGAGCCTTGTCAGAAAGAAAGATGCTTTTTATTTATTTTGATTGCTGGTAGAGTCAGCCAGATGTTTAGACTGGATTTGACATTTTTACCCATCTTCCTAAGGACTTGGCAGAGGCAGATGTTGTTGAATAATATTAAAGTTTTGTTGCAGGATGTAAGCTGTTTCGAGTCAAGCTGTCTTTCGCAATTGACCGATGGTGGATTTGTCAATGCCGATGGTTGTACTGGTGCTCCAGATGTTTTGGGATTGCACCCAAGGCGCCTATGACTATTGGTACTACCCTTGCTTGCCTTTGCCACAGTCGTTCTATTTCTAGTTGCGGGTTTTTGTATTTTGTGATCTTCTCCATTTCTTTCTCTTCTGCCGTCTCCAGGTACTGTCCTGTCCACTATCCAGACTTTTTTGTCTTTCTGATCGACAGTTGTTAAGTCTGGGGTGCTATGCAGCAGGTGCCCGTCTGTATGAATTCTAAAATCCCAGAACAATTTAGCTTCTTTTTTCTCTGTTTGATAATCCCACCAGTTCTTGTTTACAGGCTAATGGCTTTTCCTGCAGATCTCCTACTGCTCCATTGTTGCTACCTTGTCACCCTGTTGTTAGGCCCAGTACTCTTCAGTATCTTCATAAATGATCTAGAAGAGGAAGTAGAAGGGGGAACTCATCAAATCTGCGAATGACACTATGGGAAGAAAAATCAGGTGCAGTTCCAAGCCGGGAGAAAGACACTGCAAAATAAAATGGAGGCTGGGTGCTTTGGAAAGAAGGTCTCTGTTTATTGACGATCAGGACCGACAACAGCATGCAGTTCTGGGATGGCTGACAAAGTGGAGTTGAGAGTAGGTGGGTTTTTATACGTTCTGTGGAGCTTGGCCATTGAGATGCCTGTTCCTGTGTAAGATTGTGTCCTTTAATATTTTAATGGCTGTTGCCAGATTCTTATGGCGTCATGTAGGGGTCACGGCTGGCTTTACAGGCAAGAGGGGAAATGCAAATCCTAGACTTAGGTGTTTTGTTCCTCTGAGCTAATCGTGTCAGTTTGGCCTTGCCTGTTGTGTTGTTTATTTAGGATTTCTAGTTATTCTTTGTGGATGAATAGTGTGGCCCAGTCTTTCGGAATGGATGACAAAATCCAGATGTTCAGACTGGATTTGGCATTTTCTCTACCTATCGAGTCCTTACCCAGGACCTGGGATAGGCAGATGTGGATGTTTGATGGTATTACATATATCGTCGCAGGATGGAAGCAGTTCCTAGTAAGGCCACCTTTGGCATTTTCTCTACCTATCGAGTCCTTACCCAGGACCTGGGATAGGCAGATGTGGATGTTTGATGGTATTACATATATCGTCGCAGGATGGAAGCAGTTCCTAGTAAGGCCACCATTATTCACCAAACTGAATAATAGCGAATTTGTCAATGCCAATGGTGTTCAAGTGGTGCTCCAGTTGTTTTGGGATTGCACCCAAGGAGCCTATTACTATTGGTACTATCCTTGCTTGCTTTTGCCACAATCTTTCTATTTCTATTTGTAGGTCTTTGTATTTTGTTATCTTCTCCAGTTCTTTCTCGTCTATTCTGCTGTCTCCAGGCACTGCCACGTCCACTATCCAGACTTTTTTGTCTTTCTTATCGACAATTGTTAAGTCTGGGGTGTTACGTTGCAGGTGCTTGTCATTATTATTATTATTATTATTATTATTATTATTGATCATCACACAATCAGCCAGATGTTCAGACTGGATTTGGCATTTTGTCTACCTATCGAGTCCTTACCAAGGACCTGGGATAGGCAGATGTGGATGTTTGATGGTATTACAGGTATCGTCTATTATTATTATTATTATTATTATACATGAACTTCAGTCAGCTGAACATTCAAATTGGCTGGCGCTGATGGTTGTCACGGGTTGCTACCAGCATCCTAGGTGTCAACCAGGTACCTCCTTAAAATGTAAGATGTTCCGTGTAGTGCAGTTTTTTGTAACATTGCTGGAGTTATTGTAGGAAGCTGCAGTTTCTTGATGTGTTTGGCAAAGTTTTTGGACATAGTTCCCAGTGCCCCGATGACAATGGGTATCACTGTTACACGTTTCACCCACAAGCGCGCAGTTTCGATGGCCAGGTCACGATATTTCGTCGTTTTTTCCAGTTCTTTTTCTTCGACTCTGTCATCTCCCGGTATGGCGATATCAATCAGCTGCACGCTTCTGTTCTCTACAACTGCGATATCTGGCACGTTGTGTTCTAAATGGCAATCTGTCTGGATTCGAAAGTCCCACCAGATCTTCACCCTCTCATTCTCAACCACTTTTTCCACCCTGTGTTCCCACGACTTTTCGGACACAGGCAAGTCGTATTTTTTACACAATGCCCAGTGGATTAATTTAGCAACTCGGTCATGTCTAGCTTTGTTGTCAGTTTGCGCGATTTTGCTGCACTCAGAGGTTAGATGTGAAACAGTTTTCACTTTGTCATTGCAAAGTTGGCAATTTGGATTGTCAGTGGATTTTTGTATCTTCGCTTTCATGGGATTAGTTTGTAGTGCTTGTTCTTGAGCAGCCAGTATTAAGCCTTCTTTTTTCTTTCTTTCTTTCTTTCTTTCTTTCTTTCTTTCTTTCTTTCTTTCTTTCTTTCTTTCTTTCTTTCTCTCTCTCTCTCTCTCTTTCGTTTCTTTCTTGATGGTTCCCATCTTAAGCCATGCCCATGTCACCCAGCTGTTTTTCCTTATATTCTGCCTTTGTTTTTGTTATTTTTATAATGCTCTCATCATCATCATCATCATCATTATTATCCTTCAGCCTCTTTTTAATATTAAGAATAAAGAATATTTTATTCTGGGGTGGGGCTTCCTACAACACTAAGCTATCTGGACTTTTTTTGTCTTTCTTATTGACATTTTTTTTTAAGTCTGGGGTGTTATGTGGCAGACACCTGTCTATTTGAATTCTAAAGTCCCAGAGCTTTAGAGCGTCTTCATTTGCTATCATTTTCTCTGTTTGATGGTCCTGCTGGTTCCTGCATGCAGGCAAATGTTATTTCTTGTGGATCTTCCAACGCACCATTGTTGCTACTTCGTCGTGCCGTTGTTCGTAATCCCTCTGTGCGCAATCTTCTTACAGCAGCTAACATTGGGATGATCCCCTGTTGTTTCTTCAGCTTCTTGGCCTAGAGTAGACCAGGGGTAGGCAACCTTGGCTCAGCCACGCTGAGGGGAAAGGGAGAGGTTTCCAAGCTGAACCATGCTGGCTCAGGAATTATGGGAGTTGAAGTCCATGAGTCATGAGGGGGCCATAGTTCCCCCATGCTGGCTCAGCAATTCTGGGAGTTGAAATCCACCAGTCATAAAAGAGCCAAGGTTGCCTACCCCTGGTCTAGATGATAGATAGATAGATAGATAGATAGATAGATAGACAGACAGACAGACAGACAGACAGACAGACAGACAGACAGACAGACAGACCTAGATCAGGGGTAGGCAACCTTGGCTCTTTTATGACTGATGGACTTCAACTCCCAGAATTCCTGAGCCAGCATGGGGGAACTATGGCCCCCTCATGACTCGTGGACTTCAACTCCCAGAATTCCTGAGCCAGCATGGGGGAACTATGGCCCCCTCATGACTCGTGGACTTCAACTCCCAGAATTCCTCAGCCAGCATGGGGGAACTATGGCCTCGTCATGACTCGTGGACTTCAACTCCCAGAATTCCTGAGCCAGCATGGGGGAACTATGGCCCCCTCATGACTCGTGGACTTCAACTCCCAGAATTCCTGAGCCAGCATGGGGGAACTATGGCCCCCTCATGACTCGTGGACTTCAACTCCCAGAATTCCTCAGCCAGCATGGGGAACTATGGCCTCGTCATGACTCGTGGACTTCAACTCCCAGAATTCCTGAGCCAGCATGGGGGAACTATGGCCCCTTCATGACTCGTGGACTTCAACTCCCAGAATTCCTCAGCCAGCATGGGGAACTATGGCCCCGTCATGACTCGTGGACTTCAACTCCCAGAATTCCAGCATGGCTCAGCTTGGAAACCTCTCCCGTTCCCCTCAGCATGGCTGGCTCAGGAATTCTGGGAGTGGAAGTCCACGAGTCCTAAAAGAGCCAAGGTTGCCTACCCCCTGGCCTAGACGACGTTTGCTGTCTGTTGCTCCCTTCTCAATTCTGGCTTTGCGTACATTTGTTGTTAATTATTCTTAATTCCTCTTAATTGCTATTACCGGTTTCCTAGAATGGAACAGCAGATCTGCTGGTCTTAAAATGTCATTTTTATAAGAATGCTTTAGTTGAGGGGTGGGCGGGGGGGGGGAAGCAAGATAAGCTGATGGCAGGAGACAAGTTGTGATTCATCTCCAGAAAGAGAGGAATTTGCAATATGAGGCTGCCAACAAAATTTCATCAGAATTCTGTCTCTCTCCCTCTCCCTCCCTCCCTTTCTTTCTGCCTCTGAATCAAATTTGACACCTGGAAAGAATAAAATGCGGTTTGCGGTACCTTGCCACTTTTCGTAGACTTAACCCTCTGGGCAGATGTCAGAAAACAGAGCAAAGAGAGAAGAGAGGGATGAAAATTCAGCGAGGCTGGAACGAATCTTCTTCTCTTCTGACCATTTTTCACTGTCTAATCTTACATTTTTGTTTCTGCTCCTTTTGATTTGCAGCTTCCTGGGAGCCTGGGGGGGGGGGCGGGAAATAGGCGAGTTTTTTTTTTCTTAACATCTCCATTTTGGGAGAAAATGACTCCTCGTGTAAGCAGCCTCCAAAACGAGATCTTTCCCTAATTTAGAAACTGAAGTTTATTTAGAGCAGTGTTTCTGAACCTCAGCGTGTTTAAGAGGGGTGGACTTCAACTCCCAGAATTCCCCAGCCAGCATATGTTGTATATGCATAATATGCAGCAGTTGCAGCCAAAAGAAGCAAATACAATCCTGGGTTGTGTCAACAGAGGCGTAGGATCAAAATCATGACAAGTATTAGTACTCCTTTATAAAGCTTTAGTAAAGCCACACCTGGAATACGGCATCCAGTTTTGGCCCCCACGTTACAAAAAAAAGATGTTGAGACTTTGGAAAAAGTGCAGAAAAGGGCAACTAAGATGATTAAAGGCTTGGAGACAAAAACACATGAACGGTTGCAGGTTTTGGATATGGCTAGTTCTAGAGAAAAGAAGGACGAGGGGGGACGTGATAGCAGTCTTCCAATATCTCAGGGGCTGCCCCAAAGAAGAGGGAGTCAAGCTATTCTCCAAAGCACCCGAAGGCAGGACAATTGGGCATGTCAAATTTAATGAAGAGAAGGACGAGGGGGGACACGATAGCAGCCTTCCAATATCTCAGGGGCTGCCCCAAAGAAGAGGGAGTCAAGCTATTCTCCAAAGCGCCTGAAAGCAGGACAAGAAACAATGGATGGAAACTAATCAAGGAGAGAAGCAACCTAGAACTAAGGAGAAACTTCCTAACAGGGAGGACAATTAACCAGTGGAACAGCTTGCCACCAGGTGCTCCATCACTAGAGGTTTTTAAGAAGAGACTCGGCAGCCACCTGTCTGAAATGGTATAGGGTCCCCTGCTTGAGCAGGAGGTTAGACTAGAAGACCTCCAAGGTCCCTTCCAGCTCTGAAGCATCTTAAACAGGCCAAGGTTGAGAAACAGGGATCTAGAGAATTCAAATCCACTTTGAGCATCGGATGACTTTGGACCAGTCCCTCTCTCAGCAAAGCTACCTTGCCACCGTTGTGCTTGGTGAACCTGGAAGAAAAAAAAGACTACATGTAACCCTTGACATATGACCATAATGGAGCCTAACCATTATGGGGAATAGGAAGAGAAGAGAAGAAAAGAAAAGAAAAGAGAAGAAAAGAGAAGAAAAGAGAATTACAGAATAGAATGGAATGGAACGGACTGGAATAGAATAGAATAGAATAAAATAGAATAGAATAGAATAGAATAGAATAGAATAGAATAGAATAGAATAGAATAGAATAGAATAGAATAGAATAGAATAGAAATTAGACTACATTAGACTAGACTGGAATGGAATGGAATGGAAATTAGATTAGAATAGAATAGAAATTAGAATAGAATAGAATAGAGAATAAATAGAATAGACTAGACTAGAAATCAGACTAGACTAGAATAAAATAGAATAGAATAGAAAATAGAATAGAATAGAAAATAGAATAGAATAGAATAGGTTGGAAGGGACCTTGGAGGTCATCTAGTCCAACTCTCCCCCCCCCGCTCAGGCAGGAAGCCCTATCCCATTTCAAACAAACGGCTGTCCAGTCTCTTCTTAAAAACCTCCAGTACGGGAGCATTCACAACTTTTGGAGGTTCCACTGGTTAATTGTCCTAACAGTCAGGAAGGTTCTCCTTAGTTCCAGGTTGTAGGTCGTCACACTCCAGTTGAGTGAGATGCTCCTCAGAGGACATCCCAACCTACTTGTGTAGAGGATTATGCTGTAATAGATGATGAGGTTGGTGGTAATGGTGACGATGGTGATAATGATGGATGCTTTTTTGTTCCCATCTCTCAGGAAAGATGGATCCCTTCAGCACTAAGAACCTGGCTCTCCAAGCTCAGAAGAAGCTGCTGAGCAAGATGGCTTCCAAGAACATGGCCAGCATCTTCATCGACGACACCAGCAGCGAGATCCTGGACGAGCTGTACCAGGTCACCAAGGAATTCACTCACAATCGCAAAGAAGCCCAGAAGGTCATCAAGAACCTGATCAAGATCGTCGTGAAGTTGGGCCTGTTGTACCGCAACAAGCAGTTCGGCGTGGAAGAGCTGGCCTTGATGGACCGCTTCCGCAAGAAGGTCCACACCTTGGCCATGACCGCCGTCAGCTTCTACCAGATAGACTTCACCTTTGACCGCCGGGTCATGGCCAACATGCTCAACGAATGCCGGGACCTGCTCCACCAAGCCATCAACACTCACTTGACCGCCAAGTCCCACTCTCGGATCAACCACGTCTTCAACCATTTTGCGGACTTCGAGTTCCTCTCGGCCCTCTACGGCTCTTCCGAGCCTTACCAGACCCACCTGCAGCGGATCTGCGAAGGGCTGAGCCAAATGCTGGATGAAGGCAACATCTGAAAAAAAAAACTCCACTGTTGTCTTGAGGACCCAGCTGTGGGACTCCGTTGCTCTGGATGTGCTTCTGATGTAATTGAGTGGTATTTTAAGAATGAGATGGTGTGGGGTGTGTTTTGTTTTGTTTTGTTTTAGTTATGGATGGCTTCACCTTGGGTTTTTCCATGGTCCTCTCCCGTTTTCTCCAAGGAATGAGCGGGGTTGGTAAAGGTTTTGGAGAAAGGCACTTACTGTAGGGCCACCCACCATTTCTTGGGTTTATTGATTTATTGGAGAGCACAATTAAAGGCCATCTCCAGATTTCGTCTCTGAACAGGACAGAATAGCAGAATTGGAAGGGACCTTGGAGGTCTTCTAGTCCAACCCCTTGCTCAGGCAGGAAACACTATAGCATTTCAGACAAATGGTTGTCCAATCTCTTCTTTACAACATCCAGTGTTGGAACATCCACAACATTTGAAGACAAGCTGTTCCACTGGTTAATTGTTCTGACTGTTAGGTAATTTCTCCTTCGTTCTAGCTTGGATTTCTGTTCGACGAGTATCCATCCGCTGCTTCTTGTCCTGCTTTCAGGGGCTTTGGAGAATAGCTTGACTGCCTCTTCTTTGGGGCAGCCCCTGAGATACTGGAAGACTGCTATCCTGTCCCCCCTGGTCCTTCTCTTCATTAAGCTAGACATACCCAATTCCAGCAACCGTTTTTTATATGTTGTGGCCTCCAGTCCCCTGATCACCTTTGTTGCTCTTCTCTGCACTTCTGCATCTGGTTTTCTAGAACAGAAGATGCACCCATGGAAGCAACTACTAAACCAAAGATTTAATTTGGTTGGGTCTGCTAACTCTGGCAGTCTTTTGCCGATCTTTTCAAGGCTCTCCTTTGGCCAAGTGGGACTTTGGTGGGCCTTTTTCCCAACGTGGCCGGCATTCTAGAGGCACATAAAGTCAACACTTAAAGGTCCCAATGAAGTCTTTCTCCTCCTCCTCCTCCTCCTCCTCCTCCTCCTCCTCCTCTCCACACATCCATCTAGCACTGATGATGTTCCCTAGTTAGGGTAATGAAACGTCTGCAAGAAAACAAGCAAGCTCAGAGAGCACCAAGCACCCCAGTCTTTCTCCTCCTCCTCCTCCTTCTCCTCCTCCTCCTCCTCCTCCTCCTCCTCCTCCTCCTCCTCCTCCTCCTCCTCCTCCTCCTCTTCCTCCTCCTCCTCCTCCTCCTCCTCCTCTCCACACACCCGTCTCCCTTTTAGCATTGATGATGTTTCCTATTTGGGTAATGAAACATCTGCAAGGAAACAAGCAAGCTCAGAGAGCACCCAGGACCCCTCACTTAAATGTCCCCTTCCATCCAGCAGTTCATTTAGCCTGGCAATCAGCAGGCGCTCCTGTGGAAATACTTAAAAGTTGGAAGGAACCTTGAGGACATCCATCCGATCCAAGAGAAAAGCTGCATTAAAGCACCGACAACAGATGGCTGTCCAGCCTTCACTGTCAAAAATCAAAGGACTGTTTTTTCCCCCCGTGTAACATTCATTCTAGATCAGTGGTTCTCAACCTTTTTAATGCCGTGACCCCCCCAACCGGTCGTAAGTCGAGGACTACTCAATCGGTCATAAGTCGAGGACTACTCAAGTGGTGCAGCACCGTTTGCAGAATGGGACTTTTGGCGGGCTCAGCAGGGCAGAGACAGCCTGGACAATTCCTATTGGCTTTTGAAAGCCAATAGAATTAGACTCTATTCAAGAGAGTCTCTCCTATTGGCTTTCAAAAGCCAATAGAATAAAAGGGAGTAGCACAGCTAAGGAAAAGGGGAAAAAAATGGCGGACTGTGTTGTTTGGCGACCCCCGTGAAATGGTCGTTCGACCTCAAATGGGGTCCCGACCCACAGGTTGAGAACCACTGTTCTAGATTCTGTCTCCACTGTAATTTGATTTTGTGCCCTGCCCTCTGGAGGAGTGTTTTTCAAACTTGGCGACTTTAAGATGGGTGGATGCCCGGAATTCTTCAGCCAGTGTGGTTTAAGATGAGTATCTATGGAGATTCTTGATAAATCCTTCCATTCCCCACCAACCAGTCAGAATTGAAGAAGCTTCTTGGATAAGAAACAAAACATCTTCAAAGAAAAGGAAGAACATCCAGTTGCCTCTTGGGTTTTTAGATGGGTGGACTTCAACTCCCAGGATCCTCCAGCCAGCATGCTTTAAGATGGGTGGACTTCAACTCCCAGAATTCCCCAGCCAGCATACTTTAAGATGGGTGCTCTTCAATGGCCAAAATTCCCCAGCCAGCATTGCTTTAAGATGGGTTGTCTTCAATGGCCAGAATTCCCCAGCCAGCATTGCTTTAAGATGGGTGGACTTCAATTCCCAGAATCCCCTAGCTGACATGCTTTAGGATGGGTGGACTTCAGCTCCCAGAATTCCTCAGCCAGCTTGCTTAGGATGGGTGGACTTCAACTCCCAGAATTCCTCAGCCAGCTTGCTTTAAGATGGGTGGACTTCAACTCCCAGAATTCCTCAGCCAGCATGCTTTAAGATGGATGGACTTTGACTCCCAGAATCCCCTGGTCAGCATGCTTGGAAAACAAACCTTCCAACTGTTTCATCTAACTGAAAATGCTGGGAAAAGCCCGAAATAAAATAAAAATAAAAATATCTTCCTCTCCTGGATGACTCCAGTTCCTTAGAAAGGCTGGCAAGGAAGTTGCTTGGCAAAATGTTTTTTTCCTTTGATTCTTTCCAGAAATTAGTGCGAAGTGCAGATGGGTTGGGTTTGTGTGTGTGTGTGTGTGTTTGGTTGTTTGAACAGTTACAACCCTGCCCCTCCGGGCTATTAAACTATTTGTTGAAGTACAGACTTCACTGAAAGAGAAATAATGCCAGATCTCGTCCTGTGTTCCCCACCCACATTCTGGCAGAGTGAAGGAGGAAGAAGAAAAGAATGCGAGTCGGCCTTTAGGATTTGATCTCTGCAGATCCCTCTAATCTGGAATGCTCCCTGCAGATAGCAAACCGTATTCTACCTTCGCTTGGAGCACCAAAATAAAATCGGAAGGAATCTGGGAGCGCCCTTTTGGGAACGCGCCAATTTTATTGGGATGCCGCGTTCAAGTCTCGAAGTCCAAATTTTGAATTCTTGGGAAAAAAAAAAAAAAAGGACCTTTGGGGCATTCGGTCCTAGAAGCACCAAATCAGGGATATTTGAAATGGGATAAGGTTTCTTGCCTGAGCAGGGGATTGGACTAAATCAGGGGTAGGCAACCTTGTGGACTTCAACTCCCAGAATTCCTGAGCCAGCCATGCTGAGGAGAAAGGGAGAGGTTTCCAAGCTGAGCCATGCTGGCTGAGGAATTCTGGGAGTTGAAGTCCACGAGTCCTGATGGGGGCCATAGTTCCCCCATGCTGGCTCAGGAATTCTGGGAGTTGAAGTCCATGAGTCATAAAAGAGCCAAGGTTGCCTTATCCCTGGTCGGTCAGTCAGTCTGTCTGTCATCTAGGGCAGGGGTAGGCAACCTTGGCTCTTTTATGACTGGTGGACTTCAGCTCCCAGAATTCCTGAGCCAGCATGGCTCAGCTTAGAAACCTCTCCCTTTCCCCTCAGCATGGCTGGCTCAGGAATTCTGGGAGTTGAAGTCCACCAGTCATAAAAGAGCCGAGGTTGCCTACCCCTGGCCTAGGGGATTCTGGGAGTTGAAGTCCCAGATCAGGGGTAGGCAACCTTGGCTCTTTTATGACTGGTGGGCTTCAACTCCCAGAATTCCTCAGCCAGCATGGGGGAATTATGGCCCCTTCATGACTTGTGGACTTCAACTCCCAGAATTCCTCAGCCAGGCACGCTGGCTGAGGAATTCTGGGAGTTGAAGTCCACAAGTCATAAATGGGCCAAGTTTGAAGACCCCTGACCTAGATAGTGGACAAGGCAAGAGACTCGGAGGAAACCCTCTCTATTTTCTCAGCCTCTAAAGAGGGGGAGGAGAGATAATAATATAATAATAATAGTAGTAGTAGTAGTAATAGTAATAACAACAACAATAGTAAAGTTGGAAGGGACCTTGGAGGTCATCTAGTCCAACCCCCTGCTCAGGCAGGAAATCCCAGGGAAGGGTCAAATAGGAGAGGGTGTAGCCCAAAGCTGCATAGCAGGTGGAGAAAGAGACACAATCAGAACAGAGCTGGAAGGGACCTTGGAGGTCTTCTAGTCCAGCTCCCTGCTCAAGCAGGAGACCCTATATACCCTTTCAAACAAGTAGCTGTCCAGTCTCTCCTTAAAAAACCTCCAGTGATGGAGCACCCACAACTTCTGGTGGCCAGCTGTTCCACTGGTTAATTGTTTTCGTGGAAGTTTCTCCTTAATTCCAGGTTGCTTCTCTCCTTGGTTAGCTTCCACCCATTGTTTCTGGTCTTTCCTTTTGGTGCTTTGGAAAATAAGTTGACTCCCTCCTCTCCTTCTCTTTGGGGCAGCCCCTCAAATACTGGAAGACTGCTATCCTGTCACCCCCTAATCCTTCTTCTCATTAAAGTAGGCTTACCCAATTCCTGCAGCCGTTCTTTATATTTAGTTTTAGTCTCCAGGCCTTTCACCATCTCCGTTGCTCTTCTCTGCGGCTGATGTTCTGTGCCTCCAAGCCTCCCCGTTCTGGCAAGAACTTCGGGGCCCCAAAGGGATTAGCCACCATTAACCGCAACCAGGAAAGTCTGCCGGATGTGGGTTTAAGAAAAACAAGGCATCCGCATTGCAAAACCTGGGTACTCCAATCGAGGTTCTGCCTGTGGTTTTTTTTTTTTTTTTTAATCTGCCCGTAGATAATTGCAAAGCTTCTTGCTGAGGTGACTGCCCTGTGTGCCGAAACCTCTGGCGCCCATCACAACAGCAGAATGTTCACAACATTCTGACTCAACAATATTCTGGTTTGTTTTCTTCCCGTTTTTCCATTGTCCCGGATCTGGTTTACCAGTGGAGCAGGCAAGCCTCGTTCCTGAGCTGTATGTGGCTTAGCATGATGGATAATTGTTGGGCTAAGCAATACTAGTTTGCTACATAAATTATAATTGGCTGTGTTTCTGTTTCACATTAAGCCAACATCCGGAGAAGACATAACGTGGCTTAGCATGATGGATCATTGGGCTAAGCTATACTAGTTGGCAGCATAAACTATAATTGGCTGCATAAGCTATAATTGGGGAATTCTGGGAGTCTAAAAGGGGTCAAGATTGGACATCCCTGGTGTAAACAGTGCGACAGCAGCAACATGGGTGTTTGTCCCAGAGTTTGGGCAAATGTTTTGTTTTTAAGCCCCACCTGGGAATCTGGTAGATCACCCAGGGATCCACCTCATTTTGAGCAAAGTGAAAGAAATTGAAAAGAAGGTCAACACACTGAACGGGCACCCAGCCAAGCACAGCTGGCGTAGGCCATCTCGGCACGCTGCCCTTTTGGAGAATGGCTTTCTGAGTAGGCAGTCTTTTGTCTGCAAACCAGCATTCCTGCAAGCCCACATTGGAACACATTTGCTCATGACATTAAAACGGTGGAAACAGAAAACCCTTCGATGCATAACAGCATTCAAACGTGAAATGGTTTTGATGGTGGTCAGATGCCAGCCAGAAGCTGAACCGGCCTGAGGACTAGGTGCATAAATTGTGTCAAGCCATGCTAGGTAATATAGTTTATACTGCATTAAACCATAATTAGCTGTGTTTCTACTTTCCCCTAAACTGACATCTAAAGAATAATTCTTAAGCTATGCCATACTAGTTTACTGCACGAACTATAATTATCTGTGTTTCTGTTGCACATTAAGCCAACATCTGTAGAAGACACAATGTGGCTTAGCATGATAGATAATTGTTTGGACTAAGCCATACTAGTTTGCTGCATAAACTATAATTAGCTGTGTTTCTGTTTCACACCTAACCAACATTTTGAGGAGACACATTGTAGTTTAGCATGATGCATAATTGTTGTGCTAAACATGCTAAGTTTTCTGCATAAACTACAATTTGGTTGGCGCTAAACCAACACAAACTACTTCTGCACAAACTACTATGTTTGGTTTGCACTAAACCAACAGCTGAAGAAGACAAAATGAAGTTTCCCAATCATGGTTATAACACGTGATGGTCATAAAATGAGCTGGTCATGTGTCGGATCGGATTTTATGACCTTTTTTCCACTGGTCATTAAGTGGATCCTCATAGGTGTTAAGTCTATCTGCAGCCTGGTTGGACGTGTGTGTGTGTGTGTGTGTGTGTGTGTGTGTGTGTGTGTGTGTGTCCTTGGACCATGCTTTCAGGAACACTGGTCTAGGAGAGTGGATAGCTCCGAAGCGTGGCAACTGGAAGATGGGTGGACTTCAACTCCCAGAATTCCATAGGTGGGGGTCTAATGACCTCTGAGGAGCCTCCATATTCAAGAGCATTCTGCCTTGAAATAACTCGAGCAGTGTTTCCCAATCTTCGCAATGTCAACTCCCAGAATGAAGCTTTCCCCATCATGGTTGTAACACCTGATGGTCATAAAACGGGCTGGTCATGTGTCAGACCGGATTTTATGACCTTTTTTACAGCAGTCATTAAGTGAATCACGGTTGTTAAGTGAATTTGCAACCCAGTTGGACTCCTGGGGATCACGCTTTCAGGAATACTGGCCTAGGGGAGTAGATAACTCACAAGCTTGGCAAGTGGCAAGACAGGTGGACTTCAACTCCCAGAATTCTCCCCTGCTGGCTGGGGGATTCTGGGAGTTGAAGTCCACATCTCTTAGGCGCTGGTATTCTAGCACATCTGTATTTTGTCTTCCGGTTTAAACACAGAAAAGATGCAATCCTGCAGGGAATCAGCTGCAGGAATTCCAGCTTTTTTGTGTCCCTAGCTGCCGAAGGCCTTCATGGGAAGGCGCAGATGGCGGCCCAGCTGGTGTCACAACCCTTGTGATGAACCACAACCACACTGCAGGTGAGGGACTCTGCCAAGCCAGAGGCGGAAACCCGGACAGGGAGGGACGCTCGGCTGCAGAGTTGTCCGACTCGTTTGTCAACCTCTGGAAAGGGTTTATTATTCACGATGCGGTCCGGGAAACCAAGCCAGGGTGGCTGGCGTCATTGAAAGCACACAAGGGCAGGAAGTGTTTTGCTGCGATGTTGACAGGTGTGGGTTGTTCCCCCTTTGTGCGGTCTTCCAGGCCTGCTACTCAAGAGTTGCGTAAGACAAAACAAATACTGGAGTAGGAGTCGCGTCTTAACACAGAAGATTCTTCAAAGGGAAGACACAGGTGGCCCTCGACTCGTGAGCACCATCGTTGCTAAGCGAGGCAGTCGTTAAGTGGGGTTTGCCCCGTTTTACGACCTCTCTCGCCATCATTGTGAAGTGAATCACTGGGGTTGTTAAGCTAGGAACACCGCTGAAATCGGTGGCTTGGATTAAGAAAAAGAAAAACAATGTTGTTTCCACTGGGAAACCGCTGGTGGACTTTGTGCTTGGGGTGGGGAAAAAAATGAAATTTGATTCTGAGTTTTGCACATTAGATAGGTTTGTTGTTACAGAAATGGCTAGTATAAATTATTGCATAAAAGCAAAAAGGTGAGCTGGCGTATTATGATAGGTGGTCCCCGACTTACGACCGCAACTGAGCCCAAAATTGACATTGCGAAGTGAGACGTTTGCGAAGTGATTTTTCTCGCCATTTTGTGACTTTTCTTACCGCGTTTGTTAAGTGAATCCCTGCAGCTGTTAAATGAGTAACGCCGTTGTTAAGTGAATCGGGCTTCCCCCGTTGCTTGTCGGAAGGGCGCAAAAAAGGGGATCGTGTGACCCCAGGACGCTGCCACCGTCGTAAATATGAGTCGGTTGTCAAGCATCCGAATGTCAAACACATGACTATGGGGATTCTGCAACGGTCGTAAGGGTGAAAAATGGTCATAAGTAACTTTTTTCAGTGATGTCACTTTGAATGGACACTAAATGAAGTGTTGTAAGTCAAGGACTATCTGAACTTTATTCTACTGCGCCAAAAAGTCAGAGATCAATGTTTTTCTTTTCCTTTTTACCTTCACCTTCCCTCCTTTTCTATTATTTTCCATTTTCTTTTTGTATTTTATATTTTGATAAACTAATATAAATTGGGTGGGTGACAACTCCCAGAATCCCCCAGCCAGCATGCTTCAAGATGGGTGGACTTCGACTCCCAGAACCCCCCAGCCAGCATGCTTCAAGATGGGTGGACTTCAACTCCCAGAATCCCCCAGCCAGCATGCTTCAAGATGGGTGGACGTCAACTCCCACAATTCCCCAGCCAGCATGCTTCAAGATGGGTGGACGTCAACTCCCACAATTCCCCAGCCAGCATGCTTCAAGATGGGTGGACGTCAACTCCCACAATTCCCCAGCCAGCATGCTTCAAGATGGGTGGACTTCAACTCCCAGAATCCCCCATCCAGCATGCTTTAAGATGGTGGACTTCAATTCCCAGAGTTCCCCAGCCAGCATGCTTCAAGATGAGTGGACTTCGACTCCCACAATTCCCCATCCAGCATGCTTTAAGATAGGTGGACTTCAACTCCCAGAGTTCCCCAGCCAGCATGCCAACTCTGCTATGGAGAAATGGATCTTTTTTTTTTTCAGCCATTCTCTTCCCCTTCACACCAGCTTTTTCTAGGGAGGACTAAATAACCCGGGTTTAGCTCTTCTCACAACAGTGGATGGAGTCAGTTCAATCTGGGGCGCAATTAAGTCTAATTTAAATTTAAAGGAGGGAATTAGCATTCGCGGGGGTGCTCGGGTTGGTATGTCAAAACGTCAAGGTGACAGCTGCAATTACGGGATCAAACTCCACCCGCTGACTTTTGTTCCTCTCCACACGGGATGATGCTCCTGTTAGCCGCCCCATTAAGCGTGCGGTGCTGCAAGTTCATGTTGCCAGCCTGAATCCATAAACTGGACAGTGTTTTAGCTTCACGCAATGTGTGGTTCCAGGTTGGGCAATTGTGAAGGCTTGTGCAACTGAATTGAATAAATTTTAGATCTAGGGCAGTGGTTCTCAACCTTTTTAATGCCGCGACCCCCAACTGGTTGTAAGTCGAGGACTACTCAACCGGTCGTAAGTCAAGAACTACTCAACTAGTGCAGTACTGTTTGCAGAATGGGACTTTTGGCGGGCTCAGCAGGGCAGAGACAGCCTGGACAATTCCTATTGGCTTTGGAAAGCCAATAGAATTAGACTCTATTCAAGAGAGTCTATTCTATTGGCTTTCAAAAGCCAATAGAATAAAAGGGAGTAGCACAGCTAAGGAAAAGGGGGGAAAAAATGGTGGACTGCGTTGTTTGGCGACCCCCGTGAAATGGTCGTTCGACCCCAAATGGGGTCCCGGCCCACAGGTGGAGAACCACTGATCTAGAGGTCTCCAACCTCTGGGCTGCAGTGTGCTATCCCTCCACAGCTCGTTTAATGACCGTTCCAAGTTATGACGGTCCTGAAAAAAAGCGACTTACCACCGTTTTTCACACTTACGACCGCTGCAGCCTCTCCGTGGTCACGTGGTCCAAATTCAGACGCTTGGCAACTGACTTGTATTTATGACGGCTGCAACGTCCCAGGAGTCACGCGATCCCTTTTCGACCTCTGACGAGCCAGATTCACTTAACGGCCATGCGACTAACAACTGCAGCGATTCACTTAACGACATCGGCAAGACAGGACGTAAAATGGGGCAAAACTCACTTTAGCAAAGATCTCGCTTTGCCGCAGAAATTTGGGGCTGAATTGTGGTCTACCGATATCGCCTCCTCTTTTGTTAAGGGAAACTGAGGCAGAAAGGCAGGCGGAAACCAGCTGGATTTGAGGATATAAACATGGTTTTATTCATACGGTTGCTCCTTATCCACGGGGTGACTCATTTTGGGATAATCGTTCGACTGATACATGGGGAAGAGATTGCGGGCAGTGAAAGAAACTTTGTGGAGGGGATTATGCGCACTTGCACGCACGCACACACTAATACCTGCAGAGGGATCGACTTTCCACATGTCTTTTTTTTTGGCTAAATCCTGCTCCGAGGGAATGCAGTCAGATCCTTTGCAATTCAGTTTTTGCAGCACCGGATCCGAGACGCAGTAATCACGTCCCTGGCTCGCTTCTCGCGCAGCCCGGAACTCCCCCGGTGCCACGGAAGAACAGCGTGGAAGGAGCTATCGAGTCCAAGGGGTCTCACGTGTGGCTCCCGTTTCTTCCCCCAAGGTGTTCTTCTAAAGCGGTGCTCAGGTGGGCCTCAGGATCCGGGAAGGGAGACTCTCCCACCAGGAACAGACGAGATCCCACTGGATTTCTTCTCCAGGGCCACGAGGGAGACGGGCTCACAGTTCATCGTGGGATTTTTCGGCCACGATCATCAACTTGGCGAGTTGAGAGTGGAATTTGCCCTCCCGGTGAGACACTGGAAAGAGGAAGAAGAGGGTAGGCAGGTGGGACTCCGAGGTGGTGGGACCGCCGGTTGGCAGGCGGGCTGCCGAGACCGGCGAGCAAAAGTCAACCGCAACGGGAGATGAAGAGGGAAGATTTTTCATTTAACATTTGATTTAATGTTAAATTTACACAAGCTCAAAATTTGAGAGAAAATTTTTATAAAATATTCTATAGATGGCACTTAGATCCTAAAAAATTATCTTGCATGTATTCCAATATACAGCCCAATTGTTGGAGATGTGGCAATAATGATGCGACATACTTTCATATTTGGTGGAATTGTAAAAAAGTAAAGGCTTTTTGGATTATGATTTGGTGGAACATTCAAAAGATTTTTAGAAAAAAGAGAAAGTTTACTCCTCAACTATTTTTACTTGGTATTTTTGTTGACTTAAATGAAAAAGAAACTACTTTGATGTTGAATTTATTAACTGCAGCAAGTTTACTAGTAGGTTTATATTGGAAGAAAGATTCTTTGCCTACTTTAGAAGAATGGATATTTAAAGTATCTAGTTTTGCAGAAATGGCAAAAATTTCTGCTTATTTAAAGGATCATACACAAGAAAGATATATTACTGTATGGGGAAGGTGGATAGATTATATTCAGAAAAAATATGGAATTAAAAAGTTTCATTTATTTTATGAATGAATATTAAATATTATAGAGAATTGTTTTATAGGTTATGGAGTTAAAGGTTAGTTATGATTTTTTTTCCTCTTTTTTTTCTTTTTTCTTAATTATTATATTTTTTTTTATTATTATTAACCCTGTATTCTGCTCTGGGAAGTGAAGGGAGGGGGGTTGGGGGTGGGAGAGAAAGGGGGGGGGTTTCTATTTTAAAATTTAATTGTATTTTTATAAATGATTGTATGTTTAAAAATAAAAAATTTTCAACAACAAAAGAGGGAAGATTTTTCAGGAATTTTGGCCTTGGGGCCTACTCTAGCTGAATTGGAAAAAAAATCAAACCAATGGTTTGGCCAACGGAGAAGAATTATTATTTTTTTTAAAAAAAAAAATAATTAAAAAGCCGCTAGCTCTAACTACAGTGAATAAGTCTACGCAATCTGAGCTGTGGGGGGTCCTTGGTGGTTGCCCCCCCTTCAAGCTAATTGGGGAATGTGATTTATGACTGTTAATTAGAGGAAGGAAGTGCTTTGATACTATGTGCCCAGGGGAGGGGAATTCAGTTTTTGGCTTCGATTATGCAGTGCCGATATTATGCTACCCGAATAAAAGATTCTTGAAGGTAAACAATGCCCCCAAGTTCTTTGGAAGAGTTTCATCTGTCGGAACCGTGACACTCTGCTTATCTGGGTCTTGACTGCTAACAAGCTAACAAAACTTTTAATCCCTTGGTTTTTATACTTTTAATATGATTTTCTTTCTCTTCTACGTTTTTGATTGGGAGCCGCCTAGAGCTGGTGGAAAGACGGGCGGCTATCTGAAGGTTACAAATAAATGAATAAAACAAACTCACCTGTCTGTTCCGTGACCAAGAATTCCTCCTCTTTTAATGGGACGTCTTCCTGGCCACCGACGCCAGCCGCGGACTAAAAGACAGAAAACCCATCAACAGGAATGTCCAAAGGGCTCGACCCCACCCGCTATTGTAATGGCCTATCCCTGGGATAAGAGGGAGGTGGGCCCAGAGCAGGGGTAGGCAACCTCGGCTCTTTTATGACTGGTGGACTTCAAGTCCCAGAATTCCTCAGCCAGCCATGCTGAGGGGAAAGGGAGAGGTTTCCAAGCTGAGCCATGCTGGCTCAGGGATTCTGGAAGTTGAAGTCCACGAGTCATAAAGTGGCCTAGGCCTAGGCCAGGGGCAGGCAACTTTGGTTCTTTGATGACTCGTAGACTTCAACTCCCAGAATTCCTGAGCCAGCATGGTTGAGCTTGGAAACCTCTCCCTTTCCCCTCAGCGTGGCTGGCTCAGGAATTCTGAGAGTTGAAGTCCACGAGTCATAAAAGAGCCAAGGTTGTCTACCCCTGCCCTATACCATTTCAGACAAATGGCTGTCCAGTTTCTTCTTAAAAACTTCCAGTGTTGGAGCATTCACCGCTTCTGGAGGCAGGTGGTTCCACTGGTTAATTGTTCTCACTGTCAGGAAGTTTCTCCTTAGTTCTAGGTTGCTTCTCTCCTTGATTAGTCTCCATCCTTTGCTTCTTGTCCTGCCTTCAGGTACTTTGGAGAAGTGCTTGACTCCCTCTTCTTTGGGGCAGCCCCTGAGATATTGGAAGACTGCTATCATGTCCCCCCTCGTCCTTCTCTTCATTAAACTAGACATATCCAATTCTAGCAACAATTCCAGCGTCCTTTATGTGTTTTAGTCTCCAGTTCCCTGATCATCTTTGTTGCTCTTCTCTGTTAGTTCTGTCTATCGCTGTTACCGTAGTTCTGTCTGGGCCTCCTAGCAGAAGCCTCTGGACCCTTCCCTATCGGGGGGGTTTAATCGCTCTTTTTTTTAATATGCTATTTTCTATTGTCCACAGCGTTGTCCTTATATTGCATAATTTTTATCTACAGGTAATCCTTGACTTGCAACAGTCCGAAATTGTAACGGCACACTTACGACCGTTGCAGCACCCCTGGCGGTCACGTGATCAAAATTCAGACGCTTGGCAACTGGTTCATATTTACGACGGTCGCAGCGTCCCCGGGGGGTCACGTGATCCCCCTATGGCGACCTTTCTGACAGGCAAAGTCAATGGGGGAAGCCAAGTTTGTTGAACAACCACAGTGTTACTGATTTAACAACTGCAGCGATCCGCTTAAGAAACGTGGCGGGACAAGTTGTAAAAAGGGGCCAGACTCACTTAACAATGTAAATTTGGGGCTCTGTTGTGGCCATAAGTGGTGGATCACCTGTACTAAGTATGTGTACACCTTATCGGTCCCAATATAAGGATGGAGCTGGTTCGGTGGCGCCTCCTAATGGTCGGTGGAAAATATAACAAGGGCCAAGAATTTTTGTAGTAAGCGAACTCATAAACCGGGGGTCTTCAAACTTGGCCCTTTCATGACTTGCGGACTTCAACTCCCAGAATTCCTCAGCCAGCATGGGGGAACTACAGGCCCTTTCATAACTTGCGGACTTCAACTCCCAGAATTCCTCAGCCAGCATGGGGGAACTATGGCCCCTTCATAACTTGTGGACTTCAACTCCCAGAATTCCTCAGTTTCATGGGGGAACTATGGCCCCTTCATGACTTGCGGACTTCAACCCCCAGAATTCCTCAGCCAGCATGGGGGATCTACAGGCCCTTTCATAACTTGCGGACTTCAACTCCCAGAATTCCTCAGCCAGCATGGGGAAACTACAGGCCGTTTCATGACTTGCGGATTTCAACTCCCAGAATTCCTCAGTTATCATGGGGGAACTATGGCCCCTTCATGACTTGCGGACTTCAACCCCCAGAATTCCTCAGCCAGCATGGGGGAACTATGGCCCCTTCATAACTTGCGGACTTCAACTCCCAGAATTCCTCAGCCAGCGTGCCTGGCTGAGGAATTCTGGGAGTTGTAGTCCACGAGTCATAAAAGGGCCAAGTTTGAAGACCCCCTGTCATAAACTAACATGAGAAAGGAACCCCTGGATTCAAACTGGCATACAAACCCTGGTTACAGACACCACCTTTTCCCCTAGCCCCCTTCCGGTTTGACTCACGTAGGCCATGGCGTACTTGATTTTTGCTCCTTTCATTTCAGCTTTAAACTGGGTGAAAAAAAGGTAAGATTTCCCTTGCGGCCTGAAAGACAGAAAAAAAAAAAGACAAAATTGAAACGGAATTCAATTGTATATTTTATATTTGGCCAAACAGGATTAGACACCACAAGGAATTTTGTCTCCGGTACAGAAACGCTCAGTGTGTTTGCAAAGCAACAGAGAGAACAACAATAACGATAATACAAACAAAAGGGGGAAGTAGCAATTTAAAAGAGATAATAAAAAGCAGAAATAACAATGCGGGCAGTCCTCGGCTTACGACCACAACTGAGCCTCAAGTTTCCGTTGCTAAGTGAGACAGTTAGCTTCTCCATTGACTTTGCTTGTCAAAAGGTCACAAAAAGGGGATCCCGGTAGATTATATCCAGAATAAATATGAGACTAAAAAGTATTATTTAGCTTATGAGTAAATTTTAGATTATTTTTAATAGTTTAATATGGTTGAATTTACATTATTTTTAGTATTACTGTTTAATTATATTATTATTTTTAATTTGTTAATATTTACTTTGAAAAGGAGTTAAAGTATGTTATGGATTTGATTGTTAGTAGAGTTGGGTAATGTTAGTTAGATTATGATTGCTTATTTGCAACCCTGTAATCAGCTCTGGGAAGTGGGGGGGGGAAGGGTGGGAGGGATGGGGATTATATACTGTAAAATTTTTTTAAAACTTTTAATAAAAAAAGGGGGGGGGGATCCCGGGACACTGAAACCGTCATAAATGTGAGTCAGTTGCCAAACGTCTGAATTTTGATCATGTGACCATAGGGGACGGCTGCAACAGTCGTACGTGTAAAAACGGTCGTTAAGTCGCGTGTCATTTTGTAACTGTAATTCCAATTTTGAACGGTTACTAAATGAACCGTATAGGTTAATATAGAATAGCAATTAGACTTATAGACCGCTTCAGGGTGCTTTTACAGCAATTTACAGAGTCAGCCTATCTGGGTCCTCATTTTACCGACCTCGGAAGGATGGAAAGCTGAATCAACCGTGAGCTGGTCAGGATTGAACTGCTGGCAGTCGGCAGAATCAGCCTGCAATACTGCATTGGAAGGAAGGAAGGAAGGAAGGAAGGAAGGAAGGAAGGAAGGAAGGAAGGAAGGAAGGAAGGGCAATAGCAATAGACTTATATACCACTTCACAGTGCTTTACGGCACTTTATATACCACGGTCACAGTGTCCCAGGGTCATGTGAAGTGACCAAAACCTGCTGCAACCACCCAGCAGACGGGGGGGGGGGGGGCAGAATAAAAACCAACCCCCCCTGCTGCCAATCCTCACAACAATGAAATGCCTCACAACAATGAAAACCTCGGACAGGAGGAAGAGCACCGCAGGCAGGTGTCTTGCTCGGCTGTGCCTTGGGAGGGGGGCACTTTTTTCAGTGCCATTGTCACTTCAAACAGTCACTAAGCAAACTGTTGTAAGTCAAGGACTACCTGTGGTATCCAAAGCAGAACATCCAGATTCAGCCAGAGTTTCATTCCATACAGCATTAACCTTGTGAACTCTCAAGCTTCCTCCTTCCATTATATATTCAAGATGGACAGCGTTTAATATTTATTTGCTACGTATATATAGGGGTGTATGTCTATATATATGTTGTTCATAGTATGTTTAGGTGTGCGTCATGTATGTTTCACTTTGAGAGCGGGCAACTAAATTTCATTTTTTGATGCGTGCCGTTGTGCCCACAGTAAAAAAAATGACAATAAAGGTTATCTTATCTTATCTTAGTAAAAAGAAGGCTGTTAAGTGATGAATTAACATATTGTTTATGATAATTAACTGTTATCTATTATTGTTTGTTAAGCACATGAACCCCGACATTACGCTGTTTGCTAAATATTGAAAATGTTATTTGGAAAAACCCCAACCCTAACCCAAACCCCAACCCTAATCCTGACCCCACCTTATCCCTAACCTTTAAAAACTAATAAAATCTAGACCAGTGTTTCTCAACCTTGACAATTTTAAGGCATGTGGACTTCAACTCCCAGAATTCCACAGCCAGCAATGCTGGCTGTGGAATTCTGGGAGTTGAAGTCCACATGCCTTAAAATTGTCAAGGTTGAGAAACACTGGTCTAGACAAAAAAGAAAAAAAGGAACAAGGATATTGTAACCAGAACTGATAAGGAATTGGTGGGATGGAGAACTGGAGAGGAAGCCCACACTTCAAGCTAATTGGGGAATGTGATTTATGACTGTTAATTGGAGGAGGGAATTGTCCTTTGATACTATGTGGCCCAGGGGAGGGGAGTTCAGTTTTTGGCTTCGATTGTGCAGTGCCAATATTATGCTACTCGAATAAAAGATTCTTTAAGGTAAGCAATGCCTCGAAGTTCTTTTGAGGAGTTTCATCTGTCGGAACTGTGACACCTTCTACCCATAGCAGGGGGAAAAAAGCAAAACATACCTCCAGATTGAACAGGAAAACAGCGTCTTGTCGTCGCTGACCCCAATGATCATTTCCCATTGCTGAAAACAGAGAGAAGGGCAAATGTCAGTAAACAGTGAACACTTCTGCATATTTGCCTACTACGGATAAGTCGACAGCTTTGGGCTCCCTGGGTCAAGAGTAAGGCAGGCAAAGCACGCTGGGAAAGAATTTCTCGGCAGGAAAGCACACCCCAAAGAATCCGATGGCACGCGTGACAAACCCCCCCCCAACTTTGGCTGGAGCCTAACCAGAAACAACCCCCCCCACCAGAATGAGAGTCCAACCAAAGAGACTATTTGTAGCACAGGGTTGAACTGTGGGGTCCTTGGTGCTCCCTAAGCTGGGTGGTTTTCTTACAGGCGTCTCATGACCCAACTAGCTAACGTCATCAGGGTTGGAAGGGAGAGGGCTTTGTGGAGAGGAGGAGGACGACGACAATGACAACGATGACTGTGGGGTCCTTGGTGCTCTCTGAGCTTGGTGGTTTTGTTGCAGATGTTTCACGATCCAACTAGGTAACATCATCAGTGCTAGAAGGGAGTGGAGTTTGTAGAGAAGAGGAAGAGGGAGGGAGGGAGGGAGGGAGGGAGGGAGGGAGGGAGGAAGGAAGGAAGGAAGGAAGGAAGGAAGGAAGGAAGGAAGGAAGGAAGGAAGGAAGGAAGGAAGGAAGGAAGGAAGGAAGGAAGGAGCGTCTTGGTGCTCTCCGAGCTTCGTGGTTTTCTTGCAGGCGTCTCATGACCCAACTAGATAACGTCATCAGTGCTAAAAGGGAGACAAGTCTGCAAACAGGAGGAGGAAAGACTCTCCTTCCTTCCTTCCTTCCTTCCTTCCTTCCTTCCTTCCTTCCTTCCTTCCTTCCTTCCCTCCCTCCTTCCTTTCCTTCTTCCTCTTCTCTACAAACTCCACTCCCTTCTAGCACTGATGATGTTACCTAGTTGGGTCATGAAAAGTCTGCAAGAAAACCACCAACTCAGAGAGCACCAAGACTCTCCTTCCTTCCTTCCTTCCTTCCTTCCTTCCTTCCTTCCTTCCTTCCTTCCTTCCTTCCTTCCTTCCTTCCTTCCTTCCTTCCTTCCTTCCTTTTCTGTACAAACTCCACTCCCTTCTAGCACTGATGATGTTACCTAGCTGGGTCATGAAATGTCTGCAAGACATCAAGCGAGTTCAGAGAGCACCAACGACCCTACAGTCCTCCTCCTCCTTCCCCTCCACTCCACAAACCCTACTCCCTTCTATCACTGATGATGTTACCTAGTCAGGTAATGAAACGTCTGCAAGAAAGCAGCCAAGCTCAGTGAGTGCCCAGGTGTTGTCGTCGTCCTCCTCCTCCTCCTCCTCCTCCTCCTCCTCCTCCTCCTCCTCCTCCTCCTCCATTTCTCCTAGGGCTGTGACCTTCCCCCTGGGTAAGCCAGCATGCTGTACAGGAGTTCATTTTCACGAAATGCAGAGGTCTGTCCAGCATCTAGAATGGATCCGAGGATAAAAAACAACAACAAAAAAAAACCTCACCTCGTTCGTCCCACCTTGAGCTGCGTAGGTAAAATTGCAGGCAACGTCTCCCTGAAGAAAAGAAGGGAAGAAATGGTAGGAAAGACAATTTCACCAGCTTCAAACGCAAAAGGCCGGAGCTGCTTACATTTGCCTGATCACAAACTAATGAAAGACTGGAATTCACAGTCTCCTGGTGATTGGGCCCAAAGTCACCTAGTTGGTTTTTGTGGCTAAGGAAGGACTAGAATTCAGAGTCTCCTGATCATTGGGCCCAAAGTCACCTAGCCAGCTTTCCTGGCTAAGGACTAGAATTCACAGCCTCCTGGTGATTGGGCCCATAATCACCTAGCCAGCTTTCCTGGCTAAGGACTAGAATTCACAGCCTCCTGGTGATTGGGCCCATAATCACCTAGCCAGCTTTCCTGGTTAAGGACTAGAATTCACAGCCTCCTGGTGATTGGGCCCATAATCACCTAGCCAGCTTTCCTGGCTAAGGACTAGAATTCAGTCTCCTGGTGATTGGGCACAAAGTCACCTAGCCAGCTTTCCTAGCCAAGGAAGGACTGAAATTCAGTCTCCTAGTGATAGGGCCCAAAGTCAACTAGCTAACTTTTATAGCTAAGGACTATAATTCAGTCTTCCAGTTTCTAGCCTGACGCCTTAGCCACTAAACCAGGGGTAGGCAACCTTGGCTCTTTTACTGTATGACTTGTGGACTTCAACTCCCAGAATTCCTGAGCCAGCCATGCCGAGGGGAAAGGGAGAGGCTTCCAAGCTGAGCCAGGCTGGCTCAGGAATTCTGGGAGTTGAAGTCCACGAGTCATAAAGGGGCCAAAGTTTCCCCCATGCTGGCTCAGGAATTCTGGGAGTTGAAGTCCACAAGTCATAAAAGAGCCAAAGTTGCCTACCCCTGCAATCAATAACTTGCTGTAAGCTACCCTAACTGTAGTGAACATTGATATGTCCTATGTATTTTATAAATGATATTGTTACTAATAATAATCCAATTCCCATATTGCACAGCCATTCCCAGATATACCATGTCACCTCAGTTTTTTTTAATGCAAAAAGGCCCTCAGAAATATTCAAAACAAACACGGTTAGTGAGTCTGCAACCTATCCTGCCGCATTTGGCGGCACCCAACATCAAAGAAGGGATCGACAAGAGTTTCCTCCTCAGCTGAATTCAGACAACCTACTCAATGGGCTCACTTAACTGCGGCGGGAAAGGTCGTAAAATGGGGCAAAAACTCACTTGAACTCGCTTAACCACAGAAATGTTGGGCTCAGTTGTGGTTGTAAGTTGAGGACTACCTGGTAATCACTGGGAGTTAAGATCCTTAACTTTTTAAAACATTGACAGGTAGTCCTCGACCTATAACCGTTTGTTTAGTGACCGGCTGAAGTTGCAACGGCACTGGAAAAAAATGACATGACCTTTTTTCCACACTTCAGAACCATGTTATTAACAACTGTGCTGATTCACTGAACAACTGTAGCAAGCAAGGTCGTAAAATGGGGCAAAACTCACTTAACTAATGTCTCCTTTAGCAACAGAAATTGTGGTCGTAAGTCAAGGGCTACCTGTATACTTGATTTAACATTAAAAAAAAACTTCAGCAATAAGGGGGGGGGGAGGTAGGAATGCAATGCAAGGTGCAAAGCCTACAAAAAATCAAATTTACCTCCCTCTCGTGCCATTAAAAAAAAGGAAATTTTAATAGAAATGTTGGAATTCTATGGAAAGAAACTTAAAGGGGTAGCCACATAATTATAAAAAAATAAAAATTTAATTATTAAAAATTTAGGACGCAGGCTAAATGGAGTCAACGGCAAGTGCTGCCATCGCATCAGCAAAAGCGTGGCAGGGGCTCTACCCCGCTTTTACCCGGGGTAAATCTGGGGCACTAAAGTTCTGCATTTAGCCACTTTCTACGGAAGCTTGGCCGGGCCATACCAAAACGACGCTCCGTCTCCTCCCCACCTTCGGCTCCTAGCGGCCAATCACAGGACCACACAAAAGACCCACCCCTCCCGTGGACCAATCAGAAACTATCTTTTCGGGCGCAAAGACTCAACCCAACCAATCAGGAGGCGCCACCTATTCCTTCTACCCTGTTTCGCTCGCACTCGCTCGCTCTCACCAGGTTTTGTGAATACGAGTGTACCATACCGCCGGGCCTGACGTCGAAGTCGGCCGTGACGGACTCTTGCTTTGCCTCGACCGCCGAGAGAAGGAGCTGGAGGAGAAAGAAGAAGGACGCCGAGCTGTCCCAAAGCCTCCTGTTGCCGAACAACCTGGGCGCCACCATCTTGGAAGAAGAAACGAAAAAACTGGGGCCAGCTGATTGGGCTACGGGGAGCTGGAGCAGCCAAATCGCGTTTTAATCTGTTAGGCGCAGGCGCTTCTATTTCCGGAAGGCCAAGGCGGCCATCTTTTAAGCGGGCGCTAGCGGATATTCAGTGGGCGTTGCCAGATCTGGGCTGTTAACGACCTCTAGAGGGCAGCAAATAATGCCAAACATTAGGGCCTCTCTGCTGCCATTGGCTAGCTGGGGAATTCTGGGAGTTGGAGTCCACGCATCTTCCAGTGGCCTCAATTGAGAAACTTGAGAGAAGCGGAAAATCAATGTTTACTATGAAAAATTATCTGTAATTCTTGGTCTTGACCTCTCTCTCTATAGGCAACTGGTGTTGGTCCTATCACGCAACACCAGCAGGAAGAGTAAGATGAGGTGGTACCTAAATTTAATAAATAAATTAAAATAAGTGTAAATAGCTGCATTATTATTAGGACCCAATGGTACTGCTACAAAGGTTAGAAAAAGAGAAGCTGGGGGAAGGAGGAGCAAAGAGCTAGTTTGGTCTAGGGCAGGGGTAGGCAGCCTTGGCTCTTATGACTCATGGACTTCAACTCCCAGAATTCCTGAGCTCAGCTTGGAAACTTCTCCCTTTCCCCTCAGCATGGCTGGCTCAGGAATTCTGGGAGTTGAAGTCCATGAGTCATAAAAGAGCCAAGGTTGCGTACCCCTGATCTATCTATCTATCTATCTATCTATCTATCTATCTATCTATCTATCTATCTATCTATCTATCTATCTATCTATCTATCAGGGGTAGGCAACCTTGGCTCTTTTATGACTCGTGGACTTCAACTCCCAGAATTCCTGAGCCAGCATGGGGGAAACTTTGGCCCCTTCATGATTTGTGGACTTCAACTCCCAGAATTCCTGAGCCAGCATGGTTCAGCTTGGAAACCTCTCCCCTCAGCATGGCTGGCTCAGGAATTCTGGGAGTTGAAGTCCACAAGTCATGAAGAGGCCATAGTTTCCTCATGCTGGCTCAGGAATTCTGGGAGTTGAAGTCCACCAGTCATAAAAGAGCCAAGGTTGCCTACCCCTGGTCTAGGGGTTAAGGCACCAGGCTGAAAAATGGGAGACTGTGAGTTCTAGAACTTTTGTAGCTATGAAAACTGACTGGGTGACTTTGGGCCAATCACCAGGAGATAGTGAGTTCTAGTCCCGCCTTAGGCATGAAAACCAGCTGGGTCACTTTGAGTCAATCACCAGGAGGCAGTGAGTTCTAGTCCTCCCTTAGGCATAAAACATGGACGGTTGACTTTGGGCTAGTCACTGACTCTCAGCCTAATCCACCTCACAGGACTGTTGTAGGGAAAATAAGGGGAGGAAGGTGTGTTGGATATGTTCTCTGCCCTGGGTTATTTGCAAAAATAATAATGGCAGGATGCATATAAATAAACTGAAATAGGATAGATAGATAGATAGATAGATAGATAGATAGATAGATAGATAGATAGATAGATAGATGACAGACAGGTAGATAGATAGATAGATAGATAGATAGATAGATAGATAGATAGATAGATAGACAGACAGACAGACACAGATGACAGACAGACAATGATAGATAGATAGATAGATAGATAGATAGATAGATAGATAGATAGATAGATAGATATAGATAGATGACAGACAGGTAGGTAGATAGAAAGATAGATAGACAGACAGACAGACAGTTGTCAGGTCCATATTGACTCTTAATGTCCACATAAATAAGACTTTCTCCAAAATGATAGGTGCTCAGCCTGTGTAAGGACCCACCCTACTTTGCATCTTAAGAAGACAGAACTCTTGGAATATTTCTTCCAACAGGCATCCTTTATTAAGAGAAAATGGTTGCAGACGTTCTAGACAGGACCTGGGGCCCAAGCCCTACGGTTCAAGGTTTTAAGGGGTCCCCAGCAGCCCCACCCCATCTCACTATCTTTCTAGCGACAATCCCAGGCATTACATTTCCACCCCCTTTTTCCTCACTGCCGGTGGAAGGGAGACTTCAGAGGGGAGTAGATGAAAGCTGATGGCCCCGTTGTTATGCTTCAGTCCTTTTGGTGGTATCCACATTCAATCCCTTTGAAGTTGTACCGAAGGAAGTGAGGGCCATAAGACCCATTTGTTCACCCCCCTTCCCCTTCATCGTGTGACTGAATCCAGAGAGGGCAGAAATGGGGTTTTCCATAGTCGATAACTAGAGATGAAATATAATTGGATTCTTGACAGCCTGGCCTTAAGGTCTCTCTATTGGTGCATTTATTACTGTTATAAATGAATCCATCTACCACGTTGCTTATTTCCTTTCCTCCCATATTCCCCATGTCACACATGTTCCTGAGGGTTTCTTCACCAATTTTAATAGCCACGCTCATTTCCTTACAATCCCTCTGGGCGATACACTGCTCTTTTATTGCTTTTTAAATGTGAGCTCTCGGAGTTATTCCGAAACTGAGCCAACCCTCAAAAAAAAAAAAAAACATGTCTCATGAGTAAATTCAACTTCCCTCGAGATAATAATAATAATAATAATAATAATAATAATAATAACAACAACAACAACAATAACAACAACAACAACAGTAGTAGCAGTAGTAGTAAAGTTGGAAGGGACCTTGGAGGTCATCTAGTCCAACCCCCTGCTCAGGCAGGAAACCCTAGAGTGCAGTACTGCAGGCCACTTTAGCTGACTGTGTTCAGCAGGTCAGCGGTTCAAATCTCACTGGCTCAAGGTTGACTCAGCCTTCCATCCTTCCGGGGTAGGTAAAATGAGGACCCAGATTGTTGGGGGGCAATGTAAATATATATATACATTGCTTACTGGTGTACACCGCTTAGAGAGTGCTTGCACTTAAAGCGGTATATAAGTCTCATAAATAAATAAATAAATAAATTTCGGACAAATGGCTGTCCAGTCTCTTCTTAAAAACTTCCAGTGTTGGAGCATTTACTGCTTCTGGAGGCAGGTGGTTCCCCTGGTTAATTGTTCTCACTGTCAGGAAGATATACTCGGCGTCCTGATTGCATTATCTCGTAATGATAGCCGAGGCAGATCGTGAAAAATGGGAGTCAGGTGAAATATAAAGAGAACCAGACTCATGATAATATGTACGTCCACCGGCTATAGAACTGACAAAATATTAACATGGCCAAGAGCTTCTGCCTTTTTAGGATCAACCATCAAGAGGAAGAGAACTGACACCCAGGCGGTCAGATACAACCCAACATTTCAGAAATGACTTCATTGCATTTCTGATATTGGAGATTCCGCCAAATGAATGCTTTGTTTAAATATAACAGTCCAATGCAGTAAAAAACATTATACGTATTAACAGAAAAACAAAGTTGGAAGGGACATTGGAGGTCATCTAGTCCCACCCCCTGCTCAGGCAGGAAATCCTATACCATTTCAGACAAATGGCTGTCCAGTCTCTTCTTCAAAACTTCCAGTGATGGAGCAATTCACAATTTCTGGAGGCAGGTTGTTCCGCTGATTAATTGTTCTCACTGTCAGGAAGTTTCTCCTTAGTTCCAGGTTGCTTCTCTCCTTGATGAGTTTCCACCTGTTGCTTCTTGTCCTGCCTTCAGGCGCTTTGGAGATTAGCTTGACTCCCTCTTCTTTGGGGCAGCCCCTGAGATATTGGAAGGCTGCTATCACATCATCCCTAGTGCTTCTTTTCATTAAACTATCCTATTCCTGCAATCATTCTTCATATGAAGACCTATGGCTATCCTATTGCAACTATGCCCCACCACAGGTGAAGGTGAGCAATTGGGATGTTTCTCCTGTCAATCAGAATAGAGCTGGAAGGGACCTTGGAGGTCTTCTAGTCCAGCCCCCCTGTTTAAGCAGGGGACCCTATACCATGTCAGACAAATGGTTGTCCAATCTCTTCTTAAAAAATTCCAGTGATAGAGTGTCCACAACTTCTGGAGGCAAGTTGTTCTGCTGGTTAATTGTTCTCGCTATTAAGTTTCTCCATAATTCCAAGTTGGTTCTCTCCTTGATTAGTTTCCATCCATTATTTCTTGTTTTGCTTTCTGGTGCATTGGAAAACAGGTTGATCCCTTCATCTTTGTGGCAGCCCATCAAATACTAGAATATTACTATCGTGTCAATCAATCAATCAATCAATCAGCATAGAGCTGCAACAGACCATAGAGGTCTTTTAGTCCAACCCCCTGCTCAGGCAGGTAACCCTATACCAGTGGTTCTCAACCTGTGGGTTAGGACCCCATTTGGGGTCGAACGACCATTTCACGGGGGTCGCCAAACAACGCAGTCCGCCATTTTTTCCACCCTTTTTCTTAGCTGTGCTACTCCCTTTTATTCTATTGGCTTTTGAAAGCCAATAGAATTAGACTCTATTCAAGAGAGTCTATTCTATTGGCTTTCAAAAGCCAAGAGGAATTGTCCAGGCTGTCTCTGCCCTGCTGTGCCCGCCAAAAGTCCCAGTCTGCAAACGGTGCTGCAGAATGAGAAGTTGAGTAGTCCTCGACTTATGATCGGTTGAGTAGTCCTCGACTTACAACCGGTTGGGGGTCGCAGCATTAAAAAGGTTGTGAACCACTGCCCTATACCATTTCAGACAAGTGGCTGTCCAGTCTCTTCTTAAAAACCTCCAGTGTTGGAGCACCCACAACTTCTGGTGGCAGGTTGTTCCATTGGTTGTCTTCACTGTTAGGATGTGTCTCCTTAATTCTGAGTTGTTTTGCTGCTTAATTAATTTCCATCCGTTGCTTCTTGTCCTGCCTTCTGATGTTTTGGAGAGTAGCTTGACCCCCTCCTCTCCTTTGTGGCAGCCCCTCAAATACTGCAAGACTGCTATCATGTCTCCCCTTGTCCTTCTTTTCTCTAGACTAGCCAAATCCAAATCCTGCAACCGTTCTTCATATGAAAACCTGTGGCTTTTCTTCTGTAACTGCCCACCACAGGTCAAGGTGAACAATCGGGAGGTTTCCCCTTTCAATCAGAATAGAGCTGGAAGGGACCTTGGAGGTCATCTAGCCCAACCCCCTGCTCAGGAAGGAAACCCTGTACCATTTCAGACAGATGGCTGTCCAGTCTCTTCTTAAAAACTTCCAGTGTTGGAGCATTCACCGCTTCTGGAGGCAGGTTGTTCCACTGGTTAATTGTTCTCCCTGTCAGGAAGTTTCTCCTTAGTTCCAGGTTGCTTCTCTCTTTAATTAGTTTCCATCCAGTGCTTCTCGTCCTGCCTTCTGGTGCTTTGGAGAATAGAATAACAGAATTACAGAATAATAAAGTTGGAAGGGACCTTGGAGGTCATTTCCACCCCCTTTTTCCTCGCTGCTGGCGGAAGGGAGACTTCAGAGGGGAGTAGATGAAAGCTGATGGCCCCATTGTTATGATTTAGTCCTTTTGGTGCTATCCACATTCAATCCCTTTGAAGTTGTACCGAAGGAAGTGAGGGCCATAAGACCCCTTTGTTCACCCCCCTTCCCCTTCATCGTATGACAGAATCCAGAGAGGGCAGAAATGGGATTTTCCATAGTCGATAACAAGAGATGAAATATAATTGGATTCTGACATCTTGGCCTTAAGGTCTCTCTATTGGTGCATTTATTACTGTTATAAATGAATCCATCTACCACGTTGCTCTCTTCATTTCCTCCCATATTCCCCATGTCGCACATGTTCCTGAGGGTTTCTTCACCAATTTTAATAGCCACACTCATTTCCTTACAATCCCTCTGGGCGACACACTGCTCTTTTATTGCTTTTTAAATGTGTCAGCTCTCGGAGTTATTCTGAAACTGAGCCAACCTTTCAAAAAAAACCATGTCTCATGAGTAAATTCAACTTCCCTCGAGATAATAATAATAATAATAATAGTAATAGTAAAGTTGGAAGGGACCTTGGAGGTCATCTAGTCCAACCCCCTGCTCAGGCAGGAAACCTTATACCATTTCAGACAAATGGTTGTCCAGTCTCTTCTTAAAAACTTCCAGTGTTGGAGCATTTACTGCTTCTGGAGGCAGGTGGTTCCACTGGTTAATTGTTCTCCCTGTCAGGAAGTTTCTCCTTAGTTCCAGGTTGCTTCTCTCCTTGATGAGTGTCCATCCATTCCATCCCATCCCTGCTGGCAGGTGACACTGATTGGCAGGGCAGATCACAACTGTCCCTGTTGACGCTTTCCTATAGCCCTGTCATTGACCAGTAGACCTGAGAGGCCGCTAATTGGGACTTGATTACTAAACTGGGCTTGGTAGGCCTCGGGTGTGACTCTGTCTCGTATTAAATCACAAAGAGGTCACAACACCACAAACTGCCAGAAGATTCTGATCGTGCATGAAAGAAGCAGATAAGGACGGGATGAGAGTTAACATCAAGCGGTTACGATTGGGGTGGTGATCAGGGCGAAACAGAATCCCCAGATGCTCTGGCTTCCTTGAGTCACTCAGTGGAACGTGTGCTAAAAAGTCCTTCGGCTGATTACAGGTGGTCCTCAACTTACGACCACCACTGAGCGCAACATTTCTGCGGTTAAGGTTAAGCGAAACATTTGTCCAGGGATAGTTGTCAAGGGAATTGCTGCAGTTGTTAAGTTAGTAATATGGTTGTTACTGTATGTCAGGGGTCTTCACACGTGGGCCTTTTATGACTGGTGGACTTCAACTCCCAGAATTCCTCAGTCGGCCATTTTGATGAAACTGCGGGCTTGGATCCAGACCAGAGGTCTTCAAATTTGGCCCTGTGATGACTGGTGGACTTCAACTCCCAGAATTCCTCAGTCGGCCATTTTGATGAAACTGCGGGCTTGGATCCAGACCAGGGGTCTTCACACGTGGCCCTTTTATGACTGGTGGACTTCAACTCCCAGAATTCCTCATCCAGGCACATGTGCCTGGCTGAGGAATTCTGGGAGTTGGTCCACCAGTCATAAAAGGGCCATGTTTTACCAGCTGAAGAAGGATTAATTAAGAAAATTCTAGAGTGTGCAGAAATGGCTAGATTGACTTTACAGAGAAAAGAGAAAGAAGACTCGGTGTACTTTAGAACGTGAGATAATTTCTATCCATGGCTAGAAAGATGAATTAGAGAGAAAGGAATGTGATATGTAATTTTGAACATATATTAGCAAGAAGAAGGCTATTGAATGATTAATTAACATATTGTTTATGATAATTAATTATTTTCTATTATTGTTTGTTAAACACATGAACCCAGACATTATGCTGTTTGCTAAATATTGAGAATGTTACTTGGAAAAACCCCAACCCCAACCCTAACCTTAATCCTAACCCCAACCCCGACCCCACCTTATTCCTAAATGCATAAAAACTAATAAAATCTACACAAAAAATAAAATAAAATAAAAGGGCCAAGTCTGAAGACCCCTGCTGTATATGAATCAATTCAGTTCAGAATAGAGCGGAAGGGACCTTGGAGGTTTATGATGATGATGATGATGATCATGATGATGGAGAAGTAGAATAAGTAGTAGTAGTAGAAGTAAAAGAAGTAGAAGTAGTAGTAGTAGTAGTAGAAGGAGGAGAAGGAGGAGGAGGAGGAGGAGGAGGAGGAGAAGGAGGAGGAGGAGGAGGAGGAGGAGGAGGAGGAGAAGAAGAAGAAGAAGAAGAAGAAGAAGAAGAAGAAGAAGAAGAAGAAGAAGAAGAAGAAGAAGAAGAAGAAGAAGAAGAAGAAGAAGAAGAGAGTTAGAAAGGACCTTGGAGGTCTTCTAGTCCAACCCTCTGCTCAGGCAGGAAACCCTATACCATTTCGAACAAATGGCTGTCCAGTCTCTTCTTAAGAACTTCCAGTATTGGAGCATTCACAGCTTCTGGAGGCAGGTTGTTCCGCTGGTTAATTGTTCTCAATGTCAGGAAGTTTCTCCTTAGTTCTAGGTTGCTTCTCTCCTTGATTAGTTTCCATCCATTGCTTCTTGTCCTGCCTTCAGGCGCTTTGGAGAATAGCTTGACTCCCTCTACTTTGGGGTAGCCCCTGAGATACTGGAACGCTGCTCTCATGTCCCCCCTCATCCTTCTCTTCATTAAACTAGACATACCCAATTCTAGCAACCGTTCCTTATATGCTTTAGCCTCCAGTCCCCTGATCATCTTTGTTGCTCTTCTCTGCCCTCTTTCTAGAGTCTCAACATCTTTTTTACATCATGGTGACCAAAAGCACCTGAAGGCATGATGAGAAACAATGGTTGGAAACCATTGTTAAATAAAGGCATAGAATCAAAATGACTGAAGTATTAGTACCGCTTTATGAAGCCTTAGCAAGGTCGCACCTGGAACGCTGCATCCAATTTTGATCACATTACAAAAAAAATGTTGGTGTTTTGGAAAAAGTGCAGAGAAGAGCAACTGAGATGATTAAAGGCCTGAAGACAAAAACACAGGATTTGGGTTTGGCTAATCTAGAGAAAAGAAGGATTTGGGGGGACATGATAGCAGTCTTCCAGTATTTGAGGGGGGTCACACAAGGAAGAGGGGGGTCCATCTATTCTCCAACGTGGCGGAAGGCAGGACAAGGAGCAACGGATGGAAACTAATCAAGGAGAGAAGCAACCTAGAACTAAGGAGAAACTTCCTGACAGAACAATTAACCAGTGGAACAACCTGCCTCCAGAAGCGGTGAATGCTCCAACACTGGAGGTTTTTAAGTAGAGACTGGACAGCCATTTGTCTGAAATGGTATAGGGTTTCCTGCCTGAGCAGGGGGTTGGATTAGATGACCTCCAAGATCCCTTCCAACTCTATTCTATTCTATTCTGTTCTGTTCTGTTCTATTGTTATTAGAAAGGAATGAGATAGAAGTGAGGGAGGGAAATGAGGGAGGGAGTAAATGGAAGTGAAAAAGGAAGAAAGGAAGGAAATGGAAAAGAGGGAAGGAAGGGAGGGAGGGAGAGAGGGAGGAAAGAAGGAAAGATGTGGAGAGGGGAAAAGGAAGGGAGGGAGGGAGAAAGGAAGGAAAGAAGAAGGAAAGAAGGAAGGAAACAAATACTGTTCATTCTATTCTATTCTATTCTATTCTATTCTATTCTATTCTATTCTATTCTATTCTATTCTATTATTTCATTCCACTCCAATCCACTCCATTCCACTCCACTCCACTCTATTCCACTCCACTCCACTCCACTCCACTCCACTCCATTCCATTCCATTCCATTCCATTCCATTCTATTCTATTCTATTCTATTCTATTCTATTCTATTCTATTCTATTCTATTCTATTCTATTCTATTCTAAAGCTTTGCACTCTAAAGTGCAAATATTACTGGGTTTTTTCTGTTTTAATGCTTTTTACTGTTTCTAATATTTAAGATGTTTTTAGAATTTTAATTGAAAAATATGTTTTGAATTGTGAGCCCCCCAAAGTCATTTGCTGGGATTGGCACCTATAGAAATAAGAAGGAAAGATGGGCTGTCCAGACTCTTCTTAAAGACCTCCCGTATGGGTGGACCCATAACTTCTGGAGGCAGGTGGTTCCACTGATTCCTTGTTCTCACTTCCAGGAAGTTTCTCCTTAGTTCCAGTTTGCTTCTCTCCTGAATTAAAGGTCTGGACTTGATTCTCCAGCCAGCAAAGTCCAGACAACTGAAAGTTGCCAAGGTTGAGAAAGACTGATCTTAGCATAATATTTTTTCAGACTTGGCAACTTTAAGATGTGTGGACTTCAACTCCCAGAATTGACTTAGAGCTGGAAGGGACCCTGGAGGTCTTCTAGTCCAACCCCTTGCTCAGGCAGGAAACCCTATACCATTTCAGAGACACGTTTATCCAATCTTTTCTTAAAAGCCTCCAGTGATGAAACTTCCACAATTCCTGGAGGCAAGTTGTTCCACTGGTTAATTGTTCCAAATGTCAGGGAATTTCTCTTTATTCCTAGGTTGAATCTCTCCTTGATCAGTTTCCATCCGTTATTCCTCATCTGCCCTTCGGGTGCTTTGGAAAATAGCTTGACCCCCTCCTCTCTGGGTCAGCCCCTCAAATATTGGAAGTCTGCCATCAAGTCTCCCCTGGTCCTTCTCTTCACTAGTATGGGAAGTCAGCCCCCCTCAAGAAAGAAATGTTTTTGGAAATATTTAAAAGGCAGAATATATTTCCCGAAAGGATTTTAAAAGCAGAAACGAACCCTGCCCCCAAGTCTCTCTGTCCCAAACAGAAACCAAGTCTGCAGAATTGCAGATGTGATAATCTTGTCAGAAAGACTGGAGTCAGGAAAGTGGGATTAGGAAGAAAGATCCCTAGAATCAACATACCAAAAATCCAACACTCATCAGCCTCAGCCCCAGGGAAGCAGGATGTGACCCTTGGGACATAATAGGATTAACCCACCACCATCAGAATACCAGAAAGGCACTCCCAGACTCAGGTCAAAGTTCCTGCCACAGGAACAACTCCAAACAAAAGGCTCCAGAGGGTATAAAAACCCACTCCCTACATGTGCTCGCTCTCTTTGCAGAACCCACGTCTGGAAAATAAACACCAAATCATCACCATTTTAGCATGAGCATTAATAAACGGTTCTCAAGGTGGGAGAACTCAATGTGACCGTTGCACAAATAAAGATGGACCCCTAATTCACATATCACATACACACACACACACCGTCACAGCTGCAGTTGACTTTGAATCGCCTGCTTGGAGGAAAAAGCAGGACGGAGAAGAACATGTTTCTTGGAAGGAGCAAGATAGACTGAGAAGCCAGATAGAAATCAAACATTTGACTTCTTTGGACATTAAAACGGTTGCAACCACAGAAAGTCAGGGAACTTTCCAGAAACAGGAGATACAGATCAGATCAGCAGATCGATCAGTGGCCTTGGTGCAGCTGTGGAGGGTCACTTTCCCCAGCATAAGAAGACAAAGAGAGAGAGAGATTTTTTAAAAAAAGGATTATCTTATTTAAGCGAAAAACATTGCTGTCAGAAGATAACCGAGAGATGAGGTGGCAATTCCCTTGCAGGAGTCTATTCAATGCAGTGGGAGGTGGCAGTTTTGGGTTGCCTGCCTTGGTATAAAAGGCCTGCTGCGTTTTCGTTTCACAACTGCTTCTTCGCCTTCCGTGGGATAGCCCTGCTCAAGGTGAGGTCTCCGTTTTCTTGCTAAAGTCCCCTCTGTGTAGTTCTTACACAAAGCCACACTTTATTTCTCCAGTTAGAATTGGAATAGAATAGAATAGAATAGAATAGAATAGAATAGAATAGAATAGAATAGAATAGAATCTTTATTGAGAATAGAATAGAATCTTTATTGAGAATAGAATAGAATATAGAATAGAATATAGAATAAATGTAAAATAGAATATAGAATAGAGTAGAATAGAACAGAACAGAACAGAGTAGAGTAGAGTAGAGTAGAACAGAACGGCACGGCACGGCACAGCACGGCATGGCACAGAATAGAACAGAACAGAACAGAACAGAACAGAATAGAATAGAATAGAATAGAATAGAATAGAATAGAATAGAACAGAATAGGAAGGGACCTTGGAAGTCATCTAGTCCAACCCCCTGCTCAGGTAGGAAACCCTATACCATTTCGGACAAATGATTGTACAATCTCTTCTTAAAAACTTCCAGTGTTGGAGCATTCACAACTTCTGGAGGCAAGGAGTTCCACTGATTAATTGTTCTCACTGCTAGGAAGTTTCTCCTTAGTTCTAGGTTGCTTCTCTCCTTGATTAGTTTCCATTCGTTGCTTCTTGTCCTGCCTTCAGGTGCTTTGGAGAATAGCTTGACTCCCTCTTCTTTGGGGCAGCCCCTGAGATACTGGAAGACTGCTATCATGTCCCCCCTCATCCTTCCCTTCATTAAACTAGACATTTCCAATTCCAATTAGAGTCCAATTAGACTAGATTCTCCAAATATTTCCAGGGTTCTTATCTGTAAGTATTGGCAGCAATTTATATAGAATTGTTTTATCCTTCGAAGTCAGGGATGGGGACCCGGTAGCCAACTAGGTCTTGCTGTCCTGCAATTCCTAGCATGTATGGCCCATTGTTGCTGTTCTTTACGTTCTTCAATTCTCTTCCTTCTCCTAGAGAAAGACAATGTTGTCCACCTGGGTGCTGGTCTGGTTGGTCTCCCTGAGGACCTTCTCCACAGCGCTGGATCCAACCCTGGAGGGGACATGGAGAGACTGGAAGGCCACTCACAGTAAGGAATATGCCCTGGTGAGTTTGCTCCACTAGAACTCAAATCAACCTCTCCTTAATTAGTTTCCATCTGTCGCTTCTTGTCCTGCCTTCAAGTGCTTTGGAGAATAGAATTACAGAATAACAAGAGCTGGAAGGGACCATGGGAGGTCTCCTAGTCCAACCCCCTGCTCAAGCTGGACACCCTTTACCGTTTCAGACAGGTGGCTGTCCAGTCCTTTCTTAGAAGCTTCCAGTGATGGAGCACCCACAACTTCTGGAGGCAAGCTGTTCCATGGGCAAATTGTCCTCACTGTTGGGAGGTTTCTCCTTAATTCCAGGTTGCTTCTCCTCTTGATTGGTTTCCATCCATTGCTCCAAAGATGCTTTTCCAGGAGGCAATTTGGACTTCCTTGTTTTTCTTTGAAGGCGTCTCGCTTCTCATCCATGAAGCTTCTTCAGCTCTCTTAAGCTTCTTGGAGAGAAGCGAAACATCTTCAAAGAAAAACAAGGAAGTCCAGCCATCTTGTGAAAAAGCATCTTTGGGACAACTGTGACCTGGATGACTGAGAATCTCCATAGACGTTTCCAACCATGGTTTCTTGTCTTGCCTTCTGGTGCTCTGGAAAATAGGTTGACCCCCTCCTCTTCTTTGTGGCAACCCCTCAAACTGCTGTCAGGTCTCCCCAAATCCTTCTTTTCTCTAGACTAGCCAAACCCAAATCCTCCAAAGGTTCTTCGTATATTTTAGTCTCCAGACCTTTGATCAACTTAGTTGCTCTTCTCAGAACTTTTTCCAAAGTCTCAACATCTTTTTTGTAGCATGGTGACCCAAAATTGGTTGCATTATTTCAGGTGTAGTCTCACTAGAGCAGTGGTTCTCAACCTGTGGGTCGGGACCCCATTTGGGGTCGAACGACCATTTCACGGGCGTCGCCAAACAACGCAGTCCACCATTTTTCCCCCTTTTCCTTAGCTGTGCTACTCCCTTTTATTCTATTGGCTTTTGAAAGCCAATAGGAATTGTCCAGGCTGTCTCTGCCCTGCTGAGCCCGCCAAAAGTCCCCTTCTGCAAACGGTGCTGCACCAGTTGAGTAGTCCTCGACTTACGACCAGTTGAGTAGTCCTCGACTTACGACCGGTTGGGGGTCGCGGCATTAAAAAGGTTGAGAACCACTGCACTAGAGTTTTATAAACTGGTACTAACGCTTTGCGTGATCTTGATTCTATGCCTCTGTGGGAAGTCAGCCCCCCAGAGAAGGAACTATTAAAAGGGCAGAAAAATATATTTCCTCAAAGGATCTTAAAGAGGCAGAAAAGCATGCCCAGTTTTTTTTAATAGCCCCAAGTCTGCCTCCCCCAAGCAGAAACCAGCTCTGTAGAAATGCAGATGTAAATAATCCAGGAAGATTGGAAGCCCTCAGCTAGAAGATTAAGAAGACAAAGACACCTAAAATCTACATACCCCACCCAAAGTCTAAGACAAGACATAATAGGATTAACCCACAGATACCAAAGGACACACTCAGACTCAGGTCAAAGTTCATGCCACAGGAACAACTCCAAACAAAAGGCTCCAGAGGGTATAAAAACCCACTCCCTACATGTGCTCACTCTCTTTTCTTTCATAGCTATCTTTCTGTCTGGCTCTTCTCTTCAATAAACTGCAACCTTCTTTCTAAAGCAGTCGCCATATTGTTTATTCCCGGCTTGGACTGAACCACGATGCTTTTCCTTCAACACCTCTATTTATACAACCCCAGGATCGTATTAGCTTTTTTGGCTGCTGCCGCATATGGTTGGCTCATGTTTAAGTGATTGTCCACTAGGACCCCAAGGTCCCTCTCACAGTGACTGTTTTTCAGCCAGGTCTCGTCTAATCTGTCCTTGTACCTAAATGTAAAACTTAGCTTTTCTCCCCCTTAAAACTAATTTTGTTTGATAGGGCCCATTGTTCAAGTTTGTCAAGATCTTTTTGGATCTGGAGCTTGTCTTCTGGGCTGTTGGCTGTTCCTGTCAGCTTAGTGTCACCTGCAAATTTGTGGAAGGGAAGAACCCTCGTTCTAGGCCTGCCACTAGGTGCCACTAGGTCACGGGTCGGCAACCCGTGGCTCCGGAGCCACCATCAACCATCTCCTGCGGCTCCCTGTCCTCAGCCACCATGTGCAGCCTGAAGAAAAAAAAAAGCGGGACTAAAAAAGTTCAACCAATCAATTCAAACCTCTGAGGAAGCTTGAATTGATTGGTTGAACTTCTTTGGTTTGGGGGACTGTCCACAAACCTCTTTCCTTCTGCGGACTGCAAGTGGTGGCAGCAGAGGAAGAGCCGGGAGGATTGTTGGAAAGGTAAAGAGTCTCGGGATGCCTCTTCCCGCGGATCGCCGGGGGTCTCGGTAGCTTCCCCTCTCTGCCAGCAGCTTTCGGCCATCTCGTGGGCAGCGGATCTCTGTGACCTCTTTTGAGAGATTCCCACATGGCGCCTGCCCGGCCCTTTCCCCACCTGCTGCGTGGCGCCTCTTGGCCGTCCTCCCGCTGCCGCCACCACTGCGTCTGCCCTTCACGCTGGGCGAGGCCAGAGAAGCGGCAGCGGCCAGGCAGCCACGCCCCTTCACCATCCTCCCACTGCCGCGGGGCTCTCCACCACCCGGCCCCACCTCGGCCCCATCGGTGGGGCCTTCCTTGGCTACTTTCGGGGAGCTGCCGCTGCCCGTGGTACTGCAGGAGAAGGAGACCTTGGGCTGCGAGGCTGGCAGCAGGTTGGGACTCCCCTCGTCCCTGCAGCGGCACTCCCCGTTGCCTGCGCGGCCGCCCGTGCTGCAGGGAGAGCAGCGTCCCCTTGGCGCCCTGCTCTTGCGGCGGCGAAATGGCCGAGGACGCGGCGGGGCAGCAGCTGGACCACCGGCGGCGGGGACCCCCGACGATGCTGCAGTGGCCGCCACCGTGCCGCCACCAGAGGTGCTGCCTCCCGTCCTGCTCTCCCTCCCCACCCCTTCGGCGTCGTCTGCCTTTCATTTTTTTTTTTAATGTATAATTTAAGAGAGCAAATGGTGATTTTTTATCACTTTCATCCATAGGCTCCTTTAAAGCACAACCTCCTTTTCAATAAAATGTTCAGCATTATTAAATTTAAAATACGAAGGAGATATTTTGGTACCAGGATCAACATTTATATAAAAGGCCTAAAACTGTCAATAACATTATACATGGCACAAGAGATTTAAAAATAGTTTACTCAGTAGTAATTAGAACCCAACACCCCAACCCTCTAAATCCCCATGTACAATTTTGAGCAAGATTCTCACCATTCCTGCTCCCCAGGGGAGTGTTTCAGCACAATTTATGCACAAACACACACTAAGCCAGTGGTTCTCAACCTGTGGGTCGGGACCCCATTTGGGGTCGAACGACCATTTCACGGGGGTCGCCAAACAACGCAGTCCGCCATTTTCCCCCCTTTTCCTTAACTGTGCTACTCCCTTTTATTCTATTGGCTTTTGAAAGCCAATAGAATAGACTCTCTTGAATAGAGTCTAATTCTATTGGCTTTCAAAAGCCAATAGGAATTGTCCAGGCTGTCTCTGCCCTGCTGAGTCCGCCAAAAGTCCCATTCTGCAAACGGTGCTGCACCAGTTGAGTAGTCCTCGACTTACGACCGGTTGAGTAGTCCTCGACTTACGACCGGTTGGGGGTTACGGCATTAAAGGTTGAGAACCACTGCACTAAGCCTTTACCATAGGACTGTTACTAAAAAGAACATTTCCTTCAATTCAGCGTAAGGGGAGATTAAGCATCATATGCTAGTTACCTTTATAGGTAGATGTGGTTAATTAAGGTATTCATATAAAAGCAGCTGTTGGACAGAGCTAGCTGCACCAATGCCTCAATTGTCCTATTTGAAATAGTGTCAACATTGCCTTGCTGTTCTTCTGTCCTGGTAACCTTAGTTCTATTGTTTCTTTATGGTCTGAAGAGGGAGATTTCTGTTGAAGTGTACTATCCAAGTCTCAACCTTTCTTCTCTTAGCTATGAGTTTATTTTCAGTGGCCAAAAAAGCCAACACAGTGCTAGGCTCCATTAACAGAGGGACAGAATCAAGATCACGTGAAGTGTTAATACCACTTTACAAGGCCTTGGGAAGGCCACACTTGGAATCCTGCATTCAGTTTTGGTCACCACGATGTAAAAAAGATGTTGAGACTCTAGAAAGAGTGCAGAGAAGAGCAACAAAGATGATTAGGGGACTAGAAGCTAAAACATACAAGGAACGGTTGCTGGAATTGGGTCTGTCTAGTTTAACGAAGAGAAGGACGAGGGGGGACATGATAGCAGTCTTCCGATATCTCAGGGGCTGCCCCAAAGAAGAGGGAGTCAAGCTATTCTCCAAAGCCCCTGAAGGCAGGACAAGAAGCAACGGATGGAAACTCATCGAGAAGCAACCTAGAACTAAGGAGAAACTTCCTGACAGTGAGAACAATTAACCAGTGGAACAACCTGCCTCCAGAAGCAGTGAATGCTCCAACACTGGAAGTTTTTAAGAAGAGACTGGACAGCCACTTGTCTGAAATGGTATAGGCTTTCCTGCCTGAACAGGGGGTTGGACTATATGACCTCCAAGGTCCCTTCCAACTTTATTATTATTATTATTATTATTATTATTATTATTATTATTATTATTATTATTATTATTTATTCCCCATTGTGCATCTCCAATGACTTTGGAAAATACATAATCTCTACCACTAAGATTAATGATTCCATCTTTGAGGTGAAACTTCCGCTTATTCGTACTTCTATGTATCTTGTCATAGTGGCACACTACAACATTCTCAGTGTCAAGTAATTCCTGTCCTTCTTCATCACCAACATCATCTTCACTATTGAGAGATTCCTCCTCAACCTGGCCATCTTCACCGCCATCCTTTTCTTTCTCTTCTTCCTCCTCCTCATCATCATAATCCTCCTCTTCCTCCTCTTCCTCTTCTTCAGATGATGTATAATAATAATAATAATAATAATAATAATAGTAATAGACGAGAAAGAACTGGAGAAGATAACAAAATACTAAGACTGACAAATAGAAATAGAAAGACTGTGGCAAAAGCAAGCAAGGGTAGTACCAATAGTCATAGGCTCCTTGGGTGCAATTCCAAAACAACTGGAGCACCACTTGAACACCATTGGCATTGACAAATTTGCTATTAGTCAATTGCAAAAGGCAGCCTTACTAGGAACTGCTTCCATCCTGCGACGATACCTGTAATACCATCAAACATCCACACCTGCCTATCCCAGGTCCTGGGTAAGGACTCGATAGGTAGACAAAATGCCAAATCCAGTCTGAACATCTGGCTGACTGTGCGATGATCCATAATAATAATAGTAATAAAGTTGGAAGGGATCTTGGAGGTCATCTAGTCCAACCCCCTGCTCAGGCAGGAAACCCTATACCATTTCAGACAAATGGTTGTCCAGTCTCTTCTTAAAAACTTCCAGTGTTGGAGCATTCACAGCTTCTGGAGGCAGGTTGTTCCACTGGTTAATTGTTCTCACTGTCAGGAAGTTTCTGCTTAGTTCTGGGTTGCTTCTCTTCTTGCTTAGTTTCCGTCCGTTGCTTCTTGTCCTGCCTTCAGGCGCCTTGGAGAATAGCTTGACTCCCTCTTCTTTGGGACAGCCCCTGAGATATTGGAAGGCTGCTATCATGTCCCCCCTCGTCCTTCTCTTCATTGAACTAGACATACCCCATTCCAGCAACCGTTCCTTATATGCTATTTTATACCTCTGTTAATGCAGCCTAGCACTGTGTTGGCCTTTTTGACAGCTGAGCACACGGCTAGCTCCTATTTAAGTGATTGTCCACTAGGACTCCAAGATCCCTCTCACAGTTACTACTATTGAGCAAGGTACCCCCTATATTATACCTGTGCATTTGGGTTTTCTTGCCTAAATGTAGAACCTTACTTTTTTCACCTGCTCCATCCACTTGCAGCATTAAAGGTGCCTGTGGTTGTGCTGGTTGTTGCTGAGGTTGTTGCTAACCAGCTGCAGAAATCTGTGCTTGCACTGGTGTAGGTGCAGCAGCCCCTGTTGTATGCATTACTTGGGCTTTGTTTCCTGTAAATAAGATCTATTTAAATAAGATGCCGGAACTCACACATGTCATACAACCTGCCTTGCCTACCCTACAAGGTTCCATCCCAAAAAGGTGCCGGAACTCCATTCTGGGCGTTCTATGAGAAAAAAAAGCCCTGTATATACACACAAACACACACACACAACACACACTCTAAAGTAAAAAAGGATATATGCAGTGTTATCTTCATTTTAGATATCAAAAGGGGTTTTGTGGCTCCCAGCGTTTTGTTTTCGGTGGGAAACGGGGCCAAGTGGCTCTTTGAGTGTTTTGTGTTGCCTACCCCTGGTTTAGGTACTTAGACAATGGGACTAAAATAGATCTTCTGGGCTGTTGGCTCTTCCTGTCATCTGCAGATTTGTGGAAGGGAAGAAGCCTCGTTCTGGGCCTGCCACTAGGTGCCACTAGGTGCTTAGACGAGGGGACTAAAATAGATCTTCTTAATCTTGGCTGCCCTGCAGGGGGAAGAATCCTTTCGGAGAGCTGTGTGGGAGGATAATCTGAGGATGATCCAGGAGCACAACAGCCAGGCTGAGCAGGGAAAATACACCTACAAGCTCGGGATGAATCACTTTGGTGACCTGGTATGTGTGGATCAATGCTAGTTTGATTTATTCAATGGACATGGATGTCGGTTTGCTCAGTTCCTATAGCTGTTCCCCCCCCCACTCCCTCCATCTCAGTCAATGACTCTGGGCAATTCATGAATTCAATGAATTGATTATATCCTCCCTTCATCCCCCTTTTTTTTTTTTTGCAAATCATTCAGGGCGGTGAACATCCCCAAGATAAATTTCTCCTCCCATTTTCCCAACAACAACCCTGTGGGCTGGGCTGGGCTGAGGGAGACGGGCTGGCCCAAAGTCACCCAACTGGCTTTCATGCCTAAGGCAGGATTAGAACTCACTGTCTCCTAGTGATTGGCCCAAGGTCACCCAGCTGACTTTCATGGCTAAGGCGGGACTAGAACTCCCAGCCTCCTAGTAATTGGCCCAAGTCACCCAGCCGGCTTTCATGCCAAAGGCAGGACTAGAACTCACTGTCTCCTAGTAATTGGCCCAAAGTCACCCAGCTGGCTTTCTTAACTAAGGCAGGACTAGAACTCCCAGTCTCCTGGTGATTGGCCCAAAGTCACCCAGCTGGCTTTCATGCCTAAGGCAGGACTAGAACTGAGAGTTTTCTTCTTTCTGGCCTGGCGCCTTAACCACTAGACCAGGCTGCCTCCAGCAACTAAGGTTTGAGCTTCATATTCTTTGCCACCCTCAGACCCATGAAGAGATTAACCAGAGGCTGAAATGTTTGCTTCCTGACTCGGATCGTGCCCCTCCAAAGAACGCCGTCCCCTTCCAATCCTCCGAAGACCTGCAGATTCCCCCCTGGATGGACTGGCGAGCCAAAGGGGCCGTGACTGAGGTCAAAGATCAGGTGGGCGCTGAAGAACCTGGGGGGGGGGCTCTGACCAGCCATGAATGGAGGACGGGGGCAGAGGGGCTTTTAAGGAAAAGGAGGGGAGGGGTACGACCTGCCCATTTGCAATTCGAGTCGGAATTTAGTTGCTTCGTGAAATCTTGCAGACGAAGCTAAATTCTTTCCTCCATTAACTGCATTTCCGAAGCTTCAGTTTTGTCACAACTCACATATATCAAAAGAGAACAAACCCCACAGTCCCTTCTAGCACTGATGGTGTTACCCAGTTGGGTAATGAGATGCTTGCAAGAAAACCACCAAGCTCAGAGAGTACAAAAGATGCCATGGTCATCACCCTCCTCCTTGTCCTTTTCCTTGTTCTTCTTCTTCTCCTCCTCCTCCTCCTCCTCCTCCTCCTCCTCCTCCCTGCTATCCCCACTCTAGCACTGATGATGTTACCTAGCTAGGTAATAAAACATCTCCAAGAACCCAACCAAGCTCAGAGAGCACCCAGGACCCCACAGTTCTACCCTGAGCTACAGATATTCTCTTCTGTCGGAACTTAGATTTTGCCCAGCTGCCTCCGACCAAGAACCAAGAACAAGTAACTGGTTAAAAGAATATAAATCGAGTTTTCTGTTGCTTGGCGGATCATTGCAGCTTTGTTTTTTACCCAGGGCGACTGTGGCTCCTGCTGGACCTTCAGTGCCACCGGCGCTCTGGAAGGCATGCATTTCAAGAAGACGGGGAAGCTGGTCTCGCTGAGTGAACAAAATCTTATCGACTGCTGTAAGGAAGAGGACAGTGAGGGCTGCAAGGGTGGATTTATGACAGGAGCTTTTATGTATGTGCAGAAGGAAGGAGGGATCAATTCAGAGGAAAGCTACCCATATGATGGAATGGTAATTCTCTGTGTGTTCCTGTGCGTTCTTCAAACTATAGTTGAGTTGGGTTGGGTTGAACAGAGTAGACTGGAGAGTAGTGTGGAATAGAATAGAATAGAATAGAATAGAATAGAATAGAATAGAATAGAATAGAATAGAATAGAATAGAATAGAATATGAATTACAGGATAGGATAGGATAGGATAGAACAGAACGGAACGGAATGGAATAGAATAGAATATAAATTACAGGATAGAAAGAATGGAATGGAATGGAATGTTATGGAACAGAATAGAATAGAATGGAATGGAATGGAACGGAATGGAACGGAACAGAACAGAACAGAATAAAATAGAATAGAATATGAATTACAGGATAGGATAGGATAGGATAGGACAGGACAGGATGGAATAGAATAGAACAGAACAGAACAGAACAGAACAGAACAGTACAGAATAGAATAGAATAGAATAGTTGGAAGGGACCTTGGAGGTCTTCTAGTCCAACCCCCTGTTCAGGCAGGAAACCCTATTTTCTTTCGGACTAACTATGATTACTCTTTTATTTTTCTTCAGGATGATTATAGTTGTCGTTATAAAGCTGAGAATTCTGTTACTAGGTGTTCCACAATAGGAGTCATTCTGCCAGGAGATGAAAAGGGACTTCTGCAGGCGGTGGCCACAGTTGGCCCAATTTCTGTCGGAATAGATGCCCGGAGTTCGGCATTTAAGTTTTACAAGTCTGGTAAGGATCCTGTGGAATAGGAAAAGGGCCCCTTGCATTTGAACTTTGAATGTTCCTATGGTAACCTTGATTGGAGGAATAGAATAGAATAGAATAGAATAGAATAGAATAGAATAGAATAGAATAGAATAGAATAGAATAACAGAGTTGAAGGGACCTTGGAGGTCATCTAGTCCAACCCCCTGCTCAGGCAGGAAACCCTATCCCAGTGATGGCGAGCCTTTTAGAGACCAAGTGCCCAAACTGCAACCCAAAACCCACTTATGTATCGCCAGGTGCTGGTTGGGTGTGGCCCACTCGGCAGGCGCAGCTACAGTGTGCGTGGCAGACTGGGTGGGCGTGGCCACTAGATGGTGTGGCTGTAGTAGTCATGGCAGACTGGGTGGGCATGGCCGGGGTGGGCATGGCCACCTTGATGTTGCTTATGGGGAGGGACACCTGTGGGAGCCGGGCATGGTTGGGGGAGATCCAGGGGGTCTCTGGCGGGTGGGATGGTGGGCTCCCCAATAGCGGTTCCAGGCTGGCTGGCCTTAGGCGAGTGATGGTGAACTTTTAGAGACCACGTGTGCTGGGGCGATGGCGCATGCTCACAGGGAGGGCTCCGTGTGCAACCTCTGGCACGCGTACCATAGGTTCGCCACCACTACTCTATATCATTTCGAACAAATCGCTGTCCAGTCTCTTCTTAAAAACTTCCAGTGCTGGAGCATTCACAGCTTCTGGAGGCAGGTTGTTCCACTGGTTAGTTGTTCAAACTCTCAGGAAATTTCTCCTTAGTTCTAGATTGCTTCTTTCTTTGATTAGTTTCCATCTGTTGCTTCTTCTCCTGCCTTCCGGTGCTTTGGAGAATAGCTTGACTCCCTCTTCTTTGGGGCAGTCCCTGAGATATTGGAAGACTGCTATCATGTCCCCCCTCGTCCTTCTCTTCATTAAACAAGACATCCCCAATTCCAGCAACCTTTCCTTGTATGTTTTAGCCTCCAGTCCCCTGATCATCTTTGTTGTTCTTCTCAGCACTCTTTCTAGAGTCTCAGCATCTTTTTTTACATCGTGGTGACCACAACTGGATGCAGGATTCCAAGTGTGGCCTTACCAAGGCATTGTAAATGGTATTAACACTTCAGGTGATCTGTATTTTCTCCCTCTGTTTTTTTTTTAAACAAGTTTTATTGATTTTTTTATTTTAACAACAAGGTGCTTGAGAGACAACATGGTGATGGGGTAAACAATCATCCAAAAAGAAAATCATACATATATAACTCAGGTTAAATCATCATAAAACTCCCTCTCTATTTCCCTCAAATAATATAATATATTCAAATTAATGTATTTTTCAATAAAATTCAATCCATCAGAACAATAATCAATAAGATTTTATCTGTATAAATCCAAATCCTGTTTTTAAGCTTTACTATTTAAAATTACCATATTCCAATTTGGCTTTTAGATAAACATTTTATTAACACTTCAGTTGTCCCTCCTTTCCCTTTTTCCTTAGCATAAACCTTATCTCTAAAATACACATATTATTTCAACCAGAACATTCTTATGTTTTCTACAAGTATTCTATTTTTTGATCTAGTAACTCATTTATTAATACCATTTCTTCTTTTATCAGAAATCCCTCTTATTCTCCTTCTATTACAAAACAGCTATCCTTCCTAGAAATAAGAATATTACTCCAAAAATACATTTCTACTCTATTTTAAATCTATAATCTGTCACTCAATCTATATCTATGAAAAACTCTTTTAATCCACTCAATAAAGTTTAATGAAGAGAAGGATGAGGGGGGACATGATAGTAGTATTCCAGTATCTCAGGGGCTGCCTCAAAGAAGAGGCAGTCAAGCTGTTCTCCAAAGCGCCTGAAGGCAGGACAAGAAGCAATGGATGGAAACTAATCAAGGAGAGAAGCAACCTGGAACTAAGGAGAAACTTCCTGACAGTTAGAACAATTAATCAGTGGAACAACCTGCCTCCAGAAGTGGTGAATGCTCCAACACTGCAAGTTTTTAAGAAGAGACTGGACAACCATTTGTCCGAAATGGTATAGGGTTTCCTGCCTGAGCAGAGGGTTGGACTAGATGACCTCCAAGATCCCTTCCAACTTTACTATTATTATTATTGATCATCGCACAGTCAGCCAGATGTTCAGACTGGATTTGGCATTTTGTCTACCTATCGAGTCCTTACCCAGGACCTGGGATAGGCAGATGTGGATGTTTGATGGTATTACAGATATCGTCGAAGGATGGAAGCAGTTCCTAATAAGGCTGCCTTTTGCAATTGACTAATAGCGAATTTGTCAATGCCAATGGTGTTCAAGTGGCGCTCCAGTTGTTTTGGGATTGCACCCAAGGAGCCTATGACTATTGGTCCTACCCTTGCTTGCTTTTGCCACAGTCTTTCTATTTCTATTTGTAGGTCTTTGTATTTTGTTATCTTCTCCAGTTCTTTCTCTTCTATTCTGCTATCTCCAGGCACTGCCACGTCCACTATCCAGACTTTTTTGTCTTTCTTATCGACAGTTGTTAAGTCTGGGGTATTATGTTGCAGGTGCTTGTCTGTTGTTGTTGTTGTTGTTGTTATTATTATTATTATTCCCGATCCAAATAATTGTTATATCCACAACAAGCATATTAATACAGAAAAACATCTTCTTACTAAGTTCACATATTTGATTAATCTTTATTCAATCAAGATCTCTAAAGCCTTATTTACCCATCAAGTAAAGTTTTAAATCTAACTCTAGCTTTCTTTCTGTGCCAGTCCGGTTTCCATAATAGAGCTTCTATATCGTCGAGTCTCAATATTTGAGTGAGGATACTTATCAATACTTCAATCTGGGCCAAGTTCTCTTTCCCTTCTTCTAATATCATCTGTATAGTGTAGACAGTTTGTTTCCGTGTTATAGTCACAAGTTGATTATCCACGATGTCACTATTCTCAATAATTCGTATCTGAGAGTCAGTTCCTGTTACTTTTAACACTGCAAGCGTCTCAGAGTCGTTCTTTGATCTTCAAAATTCTCCATAAATTGTAGATTAACATCCCTTTGCTTAGTGACTTGTTCTCTGTCTCTTTAAGTTGTGTATATTGCTGCATACAGGCCTCTCTAGATTGATCCATTAGGATTTGAGATTCAATTTGTGGTTCAGAGATGTCATCTTTAATGTTTCTCCAGGATTTCATATATTCTGTTGCTTTCAAAATTGCTTCTAATATAAGTTCATGATCAAACTGTGGATGAAATTCCTCCATTTCAGTGGTGAGATAGTCTTTTACTTTTTTAGAGGGGGCTATATTTACGAACAGTCAACACATACAAACAGTCAGCACTTATCCACCTCCACAATTACTAGTAAGCAACTTCACCACCCTGCTGTTTCAAATCCTTTATCTTTTCACTTTCATCATCATTTGAACATCAAATCCAACCTCAAAAAACAAAGAGGAAATATAGTTGCAGTAATAGTTTTCACCACAAGATGCCCTCAGTAAGCTGTGAAATCTCTTTTTCAGCTTCCAGTAAAGTTTTTTTTTTCAAACAATAAAGATTTATCTCTTTAAAAAAATAAATCCAAGAAATAGGAAAACAATATTCTCCAGCTTAGAAAATAGATACAATAATAAAGTTCTATGATAGGGATTTTTCCAGGGCCCCCAAGTGACCAAAAATAAAAATAGTCAAGTTAAAAAAGTTAACTTTTTTTTCTTTTGTTAAAGCTCTTTTTCCCAGATAGGCAAAGACAGCTCTTTCAAAGCAGGGAAATAATTCCAAAAGGCTTTTAATAGGAGAGTAGTTACAGCAAAGAGAGAGAGGGAAAGGTCTCACCTGGATCATCCACAGTGGTTTCTTAACGCTTAGGTATTCTTTTGACTTTCGGCTGGTGCAGCTAAATGATCGGCCATTTGACTGGCCAATCTTTTCTCCGTCGGCCCTGAGGAGCTGCCTCGGACCACGGAAGGAGCTGCTGCCTCCCCCCATGATCGACCAGAGTCCCCCTCATTGGTAGTCGTCCCTCCAAGGAAAGAAGCCAGGAAAGAGAGGAGTCTCTACGACTGACTGCACATGCTGCAACCCGCAACCGGATTCTCTCCCTCTGTTAATGCAGCCTAGCACTGTGTTATGTTTTTGGGCAGCTACATCACAGGGCTGGCTCATAGTTAAGTGATTGTCCGATAGGACTCCGAGAGCCCTCTCACAGTTACTGCTATTGAGTCAGGTACCACCTACACCAGGGGTAGGCAACCTTGGCTCTTTTATGACTCATGGACTTCAACTCCCAGAATTCCTGAGCCAGCATGGCTCAGCTTGCAAACCTCTCCCTTTCCCCTCAGCGTGGCTGGCTCAGGAATTCTGGGAGTTGAAGTCTACCAGTCATAAAAGAGCCAAGGTGGCCTACCCCTGACCTACACTGTACCTGTGCATTTGGTTTTTCTTGCCCAAATGTAGAATCTTCCTTTTTTTCACCATGATACTCAACCCCATGGAGGGGCAACCCTCAAGTTGAGAGTGGAGGGTGTATATTATTTCAGGTAGGAAGACACATATTTACCTGAAAAATATCGGAATGGCTGTAGGTAAAAGCCTCTTCCGGGTGCCTGTTTTGCACAAGAGGTACTCCCATTAAAAAGAGAAAACATCTGGGATGCAGTGATGTTCCTGGCTGCCATTTTGGGAATCCAGATGATCTTGGCTGTGGTTTGTTCTCCAAACCTGTTTTAATATAATCCCTGAACATTTTGTCACCAAACTAGGTAACGTCAGCAGCATAATTTAACTTTACGATCCTCCTTGCTCATAAGTGTCTTGTGTGCCTCTGTGCTCAGTTGTCTGGAGCTGTATTTGAATTCCGAGCAGCTGATTGGTTCTGTTTTTGATTGGCACTTCAAATGCTCCTGTTTTTTGCATGTTGATATGTTGGATCTAGGTCAGCGGTAAGCAACCTTGGCTCTTTTACGACTCATGGACTTCAACTCCCAGAACTCCTGAGCCAGCATGGCTCAGCTTGGAAACCTCTCCATTTCTCCTCAGCATGGCTGGCTCAGGAATTCTGGGAGTTGAAGGCCACGAGTCATAAAAGAGCCAAGGTTGCCTAATCCTGCTATAGATGATAGACAGACAGACAGACAGACAGACAGACCTAGATCAGGGCTAGGCAACCTTGGCCCCTTCATGACTCATGGACTTCAATTCCCAGAATTCCTGAGCCAGCATGGGGGAACTATGGCCCCCTCATGACTTGTGGACTTCAACTTCCAGAATTCCTGAGCCAGCATGGCTCAGCTTGGAAACCTCTCCATTTCTCCTCAGCATGTCAGGCTCAGGAATTCTGGGAGTTGAAGTCCATGAGTCATAAAAGAGCCAAGGTTGCCTACCCCTGATCCACATCATTGTTAACTGCTCCTTTGGTGGAATATCAGGCCTCCATAAGTTTACGCCCATATCATTTCAAAATAATAGGAAATACTTGCAGCTCCTTCTGATGGAGTTATCTACTTTGCTAACGAAATGTTCAGGAATTATATTAAAAGAAGCTTGGAGAAACAAACCACAGCCAAAATCTAGAAGCCCGAGCTACAAGTATTTCCTATTATTTCAAAATCCAGATGATCTGGCAAAGAAGCAGAGAACTTTCACTTTACCGAATGTTTTCTCCTCCTCTTTCTCTAGGCATCTTTAAAAACCCCTGGCAGGGAGACCTCGAACTGGATCATGCTGTGCTGATGGTCGGATACAACACCACCGCCAACTACTGGATTGTGAAGAACAGGTGAGTGAAGGGAAGGGATGCTGGCAGGGGGGTAACTAGAGGGCAACCTCTACTATGCCAGTGAGTCACAACCTTGGCCACTAGAAAGAGGGCAGAGAAGAGCAACAAAGAGGATCAGGGGACTGGAGACTAAAACATACAAGAAACGGTTGCTGGAAGTGGGTATGTCTAGTGTAAGGAAGAGAAGGATGAGGGGGAGACAGGATAGCCGTGTTCCAGTATCTCAGGGGCTGCCACAAAGAAGAGGGAGTCAAGCTATTCTCCAAAGTGCCTGAAAGCAGGACAAGAAGCAATGGATGGAAACTAATCAAGGAGAGAAGCAACCTAGAACTAAGGAGAAACTTCCTGACAGTTAGAACAATTAACCAGTGGAACAACCTGCCTCCGGAAGTTGTGGGTGCTCCAACACTGGAAGTTTTAAAGAAGAGATTGGATAACCATTTGTCTGAAATGGTATAGGGTTTCCTGCCTGAGCAGGGGGTTGGACTAGATGTCCTCCAAGGTCTCTTCCAACTCTGCTATTCTATTCCATTCTATTCTATTCCATTCCATTCCAGAGTGTCTAAGTCTTAGCAACTTGAAGACACATGGACTACAACTCCCAGAATTCCACAGCCAGAATGATTCCCTATTCCAGCAGTCCCCACTCTTTCTAGCCCCATGAACTGGCAGCAGAAGCAGGAAGGTGGGGAATGGTTTTGCACGTGCAGCCTAGTTCCTGCGCATGCACACATAAGGTTTCATGTGCTCACCCTCCGCTTGCGTGGCCCAGTTCCCAACAGGCCCTGCCTTGAATGATTTTGAAATAAATCTCTTGCATGCTTCTCTTCGCAGTTGGTCTCGCAATTGGGGGGACAACGGATACATGCTCTTGGAACAAGGATCCAATCAATGCGGCATCGCCTACAGTGCTTCCTTTCCCATTCCATAGCCAGCCAAGTGGACCATTTGAGAAGCGGGACAAAAAAAGCTAACTGCGGCATTGGAAGCTTCTGGAGAACCAGAAATATATATATATGCTAAAGCCAATAAAAGCTTTTACGCAATGCTATCTAGCCTGGCACTTGACTGTTTTACGATGAGTGTGAGTTGAATGGGCACCATGGTAGTATAACTGCTGGCACGTTTTCTGAGGGAATTCAGAACATTTGAGGCTTCTAGGCTGTTAAAAAGCATGTAAACATTTAAAGGTATATCATTTTGTTGAAAGAAAAATCTTCATCAGGGTCCAGTCCAAGCCGGGAATAAACAAAATGGAGACTGCTTTAAGAAAGAAGGTTTTTGTTTATTGATTTGCCAGAAACTTCAGTGATAGCAGCATGTTTCTGGGGTGGCTGACCACATGGTGCTGGGAGTGGTGGGTTTTTATGCCTTCTTGGGCTTTTATCTCTGGAGTTGTTCCTGTTCCTCTGGCATGAACTTTGACCTGGGGCTCAGTGTGCCCTTTTGGTATTCTGATGGTGGTGGGTTAATCCTATGATGTCCTAAAGGTCATGTCCTGCTTCCTTGGGGCTATGGCTGATGGCTTACTTCCTCTGTTGTATTTTTTGGGTGAGGGGATGCTGGTTCTAATCCTACCACTCTGCGATTGTTAGCTATCAGTTTTGCTCCAAGGGATTTCAAAAGATCCTGTCTTGAGTGTGTTTATGCAGGCAGTATTTGCTCATGAATGGGGCCTCAGACTTCCTCAATGGGATGATCAAATCTGCCTTTCTACAGAGCTGGCCTGCTGAGTTTCTGTTTGGGGCTATTAAGAAAACCTGGGCCTGCTTTCCTTTGGGGAAACATAATATTCTGCCTTTTTAATATCCCCCAAAATATCTCCCTCTCTGTGTGTGTGGGGGGCTGACTTCCCACAATTTCATGATATCGCTCGAAGGTATAGAACAGGGGTGTCCCATTTTGGCAACTTTGTGGACTTCACGGATCTTAACGTTGTGGAGACTGGACCTCCCTGTTCTAAACTTTTGAAGTGATTACCATGAAATGGTATGATAGGGCTGGCTGGGGAATTCTGGGAGTTGAAGTCCACAGATCTTAAAGTTTCCCAGGATTAGACACCCTTTTTATTGAGGTTTCATACAAATCCAGTTTCGCATAACTTTCAACCGTTGAGACTCCTCTGATCCTCATTCATCACCTGCAACAGCTGTCGGTAACCGAGCAACTAACACCCGCTATGCCCAGATACCGTTTCCAACATGTGTGACGGCATTTAGGTCACTGTGGCTCATATCAGACAGGATATGATGGGTTGGGTCCTTGGTGCTCTCTGAGCTTGGTTGTCTTCTTGCAGACATTTCATTACCCAAGTAGGTAACATCATCACTGCCTGCCTGATTGGGATATGATTTCTAACTTCTCAACTCCTACGAGCTATTGGTTCAGGGCACATATTAACCATACACCATGACAAACCACAAAAGCTGGATTCAGACAAGGTGCTAAGCCAAAAACATCCATACTTTGGCTCAGCGCAATATGTAGGAAGTACACCAGGTGGTTGTTATCCAACTTCCAAGCAGCTCTCTCTCTCCCTCTCTCTCTCTTTCCCTCCTTCCTCTTTCTCTGTCTCTGTCTGTCTCTGTCTCTCTTTCTCTTTCTTTCTTTCTTTCTTTCTTTCTTTCTTTCTTTCTTTCTTTCTTTCTTTCTTTCTCTTTCCCTCTCTATTCCCTCTCTGTCTCTCTCTGTCTCTGTCTGTCTCTCTCTTTCTCTCTCTTTCTTTCTTTCTCTCTCTCTCTTTCCCTCCCTCCTCTCTCTCTCTCTCTCTTTCCCTCCCTCCCTCCTTCTCTGTCTCTCTCTTTCCCTCCCCTCTCTCTCATTTCATTCAACAGCCTTCCAATTTCCATTCTTAAAGCTGCCATTCCCAACAGTTTAAAACTAATTTTTAAAGAGGCAAAACCTTGACCTTCCAAATCACATACAAACTACCTTTTATTTCAACTTAAGTTTTATTTTGTATCTGCTAGCTTCGGTGCTTTGTAAGAAATTATAAAGAATTATAGGTCTTTGTGGAACTGAAAGGCAACACAAACAGCTGGGTGGGAACTGACTATAATTTTGGCGGGAAATCATAGGGCTAATCGTTCCTTCTTTCAAAAGCCACAGTGGTGGAGTCAATCTACACCTAAAAGCCCAAATTAAAGGGATATCTGCACGTAGGCAAGGAGTGTAAGTATTAACACCCAGATAAGCAGGGATTCACACCAGACAAATAGGCAGAAAGCAATGCTCTAATCAAGGCGCTCCCAAAGAGAAAACCACAGTCCTACTGGCAGGACAAACTACTCTATGTTAACAGGGAGCTAACCCCACACTCACCAGCAGTGGATGATGTTCCCTAGTAAGGTAACGAAACATCTGCCAGCGAACGACCAAGTTTAGGCAGCATCAAGGATTCCATATGTCTGTGGATATTCTCAGTCTTCCAGGTCATGGCCGTCCCAAAGGGGCTTTTCCAGGAGTTGAAGAAGCTCCTTAGATGAGAAGCAAAACTTCCTCAAAGAAAAAACAAGAAAGCCCAGTTGCCTCCTGGGAAAAGCACCTTTGGGACAACCATGAGAAAAGCGCATGAGAAAAGCACATCTTCCTTCCCCTGTCCTGACCACTTTCTACAGGGGGGCAATCGAAAGCATCCTGTCATACAGCATCACAGTCTGGTTTGGAGGCATCCCTGCTTCAGACAGGAAGGCAGTGCAGAGAGTGGTGAGGACGGCAGAAAAGATCATTGGCTGTTCCCTCCCTCCCTCCCATCCAGGACATAGCGCAGAATCGTTGCTTGAGCAGGGTCCGTAAGATTGTCTGGGACACCACACATCCTCTTCACAACCTGTTTTCCTTGTTCCCTTCTGGGAGGAGGGGGCTTTGTGGTATCCATCACAGAACATCCAGATTCAGCCAGAGTTTCATTCCATACAGAATTAACCTTGTGATCTCTCAAGCTTCCTCTTTCCGTTATATATTCAAGATGGACAGTATTTAATATTTATTTGCTACATATATGTAGGGGTGTGGGTCTATACATATGTTGTTCATAGTATGTTTAGGTGTGGGTCATGTATGTGTTTCACTTTGAGAATGGGCAACTAAATTTCATTTTTGATGTGTGCCGTTGTGCCCACAGTAAAAAAATGACAATAAAGGTTATCTTATCTTATCTTATCTTACCTTACCTTACATTACCTTATCTTACCTTCTCATCTCATCTCATCTTGTCTTATCTTATGATCTGGATGATGGAGCATTTCCATGGACATTTAGCCGTACACTTTGGAATGGATTCCCTTTGAATGGTGCAGGAGGTTGAACGGATTTCTAGAAAGCATTGCAGATTCTAGGAACCATTTGCGTTTCAGTGTGAAATGCAGACAACACAGACACATCCCCAACAGCCTGCGCCTGTCCTCCACAGTGAAGGGACCCAGGCAGAAAAACATCCTGCAGGAAGGACAACTCCTCAACACAGTCCTTGCAGCAGTTCCAAGAAGGCTCCACATCCATTTGCACAACTCAGGTGATTCTGAGGATGCAGATAAACCTCCAAGTGGCCCCAAGGACTCTCTAAAAGGAGGCAAAGGACCAGCTGTCTGCAAGGAGTATAAATCCTGCCCTTTCCCCACAGTCCAGTCAGAGCTGAAGAAGCTCCTTGGAGGAGAAGCGAAACATCTTCAAAAGAAAAACAGGAAAGTCCAGGGGTCTCTTGAAAAAGCAATGTTGGGGCAGCTGTGACCCGGATGACTGAGGACCTCCATGGATGTGATGCTCCCCTTAGGTTTCTCCATCTGTCTTGGACCCGAATCCTTCTCCGGTTTGCAGGTGCTTTTCACCAGGTGCTATAAAGGAAGACCAAGGGGCAAGAGCAGACTCACAGGAGTCCTTGACGTACGACCATAATGGAGCCTTACCCAGCACAGGTCTAAGCTGTGAGTCGTAAATAAGGCCATCCGCCTGACTGACCCAATCTTCTTTTGTCACCACTGTTAAGGAAACTTTTTGTGATTTTGAAGTGGATCAATGGTTCTCTATGCTGTGGGATTTTAAAAAATAAAAATAAAAATCCAGAAGTGAAATGCTTGTTTAGCATACATCGTTCCAACCAACATGCCTCAGAAGCAGGAATTCTTAACGGCTTAAAGAAGGACTACTACGAAGCAGGTGCTCCATCAGCCTAGGAGACAAGCTTCGGAACAGAGAAAGTCGATTTGGGCAAAGAAAAGAAGAATCAGATGTGGCCTAAGAACAGGGTCTCCCAACCTTGGCAAATTTAAGGCTTGTGGACTCCAGCTCCCAGAATTCCTGAGCCAGGGAATTCTGGGAGTTGAAGTCCACAAGCCTTAAATTTGCCAAGCTTGGACACCCCTGCTCTACACAATGAAATGATGATGGGGCCAAATCAAGGTTTATTTAGCCAAATACGGGTTGAGAATGACAGCCGCCTTGGGAATTGCAGAGTGCGGTGCGCAGAGAGCCACCCTAGACAAACCACACACCACAATGAGCATCACGGCCTCCTCAGAAGGCCCGGCCTGCAAAAGAAGCCGTTTCTTCAGAGAATAGGCAATTTAACTCTGAACTGAGGCTGTCCCGGGGCCTCTTCTTCCCCTGAGGCAGAGATTGACCTGCTTGAGGCTGGGATGCACAACAGACCCACAATGGGAGAACACAACTCCTTTCTCCGCTGTGGTGACGGCCAAGATCTCTGATCCGTGGAAGTTCCTTCCTTGGCAAAAGACTTTGGGAAGTTTCCACCCCCTAGTAACACTCGAAAAGGGGCACCTGCACATTTTCTGAAGACAAAGGCCAGGATGACAAAGATGTGAATAGAGGGGAAGACGAAATATTTCAAATGTTTTTATTTCAATATCAACAATATGTACAATATGAACCTATTTCTATAACAAATAACAATAAATATAACCCAAAAACCATAAATAACAAATATAACAATCAAATGAGGGGGCAGGGGGCTAAGGAGCTGGAACTGGGGATGGGTCATTGAACAAAGGGAAGGACCAGGGCTGGTAGGATAGGAAAGAAGAGGAGGGTCAACCTATCCTCCAAAGCACATGAAGGCAGGACAAGGAGCAACGGATGGAAACGAATCAAGGAGAGAAGCAACCTGGAACTAAGGAGAAATTTCCTGACAGTGAGAACAATTAACCTGTGGAACCACCTGCCTCCAGAAGCGGTGAATGCTCCAACACTGGAAGTTTTAAAGAGGAGACTGGACAGCCACTTGTCTGAAATGGTATAGGGCAATGATGGTGAACCTTTTTGAGACCGAGTGCCCCAAAACTACCTCGCCCCTACCCCACCCCACCTCTCCTCCCCACAGGGCCACACACCCCCTCCACAGCCTGCCACAGCAGATTGCCAGGAGGCCCAGCAACATTATGGCAGCCACGCACTCTGTCCGCACCCTGCAGCATCGTCTGTATGCGCTGGGACACGAGGGTGGAGTCTTGTCCCCGCTGCCCGGCTGCCATGTCCTTGGCTGCGCTGCTCCATGCAGACTGCGCCTAGGGTGACTCTCCTCCGGGGTGGCTGCTGGTGAGGAGGGGGTCACGGGGGTGGCAAGGCTGGGGCTAGGTTTGGACTAGATGACCTCCAAGGTCCCTTCTTAGTATTGGAAGGGGAACAATATTGATCAGTGTACTGAGTAGCTTACATGGAGGAAGCGGCTTATTGATGAACGAGAATATTTGCAGCTCAGGATTGGAATGAGGGGTTGTTGTGATTCCTCGCCAGCCAGTGGATCCGGCAGCCGAGTCTGGGGACTCAGGTGAGGAGGAGGAGCCTGGAGTGGCATCTGAGGAAGATACTGAGGAGCACCAAGATTCACAGTTAGACGAGGAGCCCGGCCCCTCTACTCATGCTCGGGCAGAGACACAGCTGTTTTGGGAGCCTGAGTGTCAACGCTGCAAATACTGTATATTCTTGCTTTGACAATATGCAGAACTGTCTGGTATTTTTAGAGTTAATGTACAGCATCAGAGAGAGGAAGGAAACCTTTGACCTTCACACTAATTGGATAACGTGATATATGACAACTCATTTAGGGAGGGAATATGCTGATAATTTAACTGCTCAGAGGAAGGGAACTAAGATCTTAGCATAGACTTTGTTATGCCTGTGCCTACATTTTGAAGCAATAAAAGACTTTTAGGGAAATCAATGCCTGGAAGTTCTTTGAAGTGTTTCATTAGCCGGAACCATAACACTGAGTTGGGCGACGATGAGGAACAGCTGGGGCCAATCCTGGATGTGCAGATGCAGAGAGAGCCGAGGAGAGGAAGACAGAGGAAGGCAATGGGGTGGCTCCATAGGCAAAGTAAAAGTCACTAAGAAGCTACACCCTGGCTGGATTATAGAGGCGTGGGAGGTGCTGGTTGACGAAGGCAACGGTTCACGGTGCGGCTTTTTTTTTGTTGATTTGTTTGCTTCTGAAGTGGTCTGCCTCCAAAGTCTTGGACATTGAGTCAGGTGTGTAAAAATAAAAACGGGTTTGTTTTTCTTGCGTGTCCTTCCTGAGTAAAGCAGTTGAGCAAGGACTCACGTAGGCTGGGACAGAACATTACTGTTGGTACCGCCCTTGCTTGCCTTTGCCACAGTCGTTCTATTTCTTTTTGTAGGTCTTTGTATTTTGTTATTATCTCCAGTTCTTTCCCATCTATTCTGCTGTCTCCAGGCACTGCCACGTCCACTATCCAGACTTTTTTCTCTTTCTTATTGACAATTGTTAAGTCTAGGATGCTAGGTGGCAGGGGAAATATTGAAATATTCCTCTCTTGATCTTAACCTCTTCCAGTCTCTCACCATTGACCTGCAACTGTGTCTTCCATTGTGCCATCGATCTTTGCACAAATTTTCTGATGTTTCAACTGACTCCTGTTATTTCTAGGCACTTGATTATCCAGTCATGTGGCAGAGAGTCGAATGCCTTTTTGTAGTCAATCCATGACACACTCAGGTTTATTTCTTTAGTTAGAGGGCTTCGTTCTTCCTGAGGGAGAGGCGCCCGGTTTCCAAGTGAGAACAGTTGTATATCTCTTCTGGATTCCTCCACTGCCATCTCCCCCTGGTTTGCCTCCACTTTCTGAGTTACTTCCGGCAAGGCTTTGATTCCTTTGCCCTGGGTAAACCTTTGCAGTTCACCCACTTCTGTTTCTGTGAGTACTTTACTTCCTCTTATAAACCTGTGTTGATCTGCTAGTCATTGTTCTATTATTTCTGATTCTGGATGTTGTTCTTTCCAGACCGGGTGCATTTGTTTCTGATATCCTCTTCTTGTTGGACTTGATCTGTGATAACATAACATTCTTTCTTTGTTTTCAATCACTGTGTATTTGCAATAGGTAAACACATTTTCTTCTGCAGCTGCTGGCCCTGGTTGCTCAGCCAAAAGTCCTGAGTTCTGTAGCCCAGAGATCCACAACCACTTGGGCACCAAAGACCAGTTCCGTGGAGAGAAGCTTTTCTGTGGTCTGGTGTTCTGATCTTGCTCCCCAAACACAACAGAAGCACCAAATAGTCTCTAACGTTCCTTTTATTTCAGGAATGTCAGCAGCTTCACACAGCCTTCGAACAACGGAGCTCGCTCCCTTTTCCCCTGTAGGGGTCTCCCAAAACCCAGAGTTACTCTCAGTCTTACCACGCTTACAGCCAAAGGTCCTTCAAGCAAGCTGGCTGTGGTTTCACCTAAGACATCCTAAGATCAGTGGAAAAACTCTGGCAAAATTCCAAGGAGAAGTGTCAGGAGTTCCAAATACAAGTGTCTGACTGGCAGGAAGATGAATAGTTGTCTGCCACACTTATTTGTCTCCACCCCTGCCTTTTATCCACAGCTCAGGGTGGGGTTCTTCTGCCCCGAAGACCACCCCATAGCCTCTCGATGTTCTCCTCTCCTCAGCCTCTGCTGCGCCCGCACATCAATCACTGGCCCCATGTGATCCTCCGCTATTGAATCACTTGTCTCCAGGCATGGACGTCTCAGCGTTTCCATCGGAGGGCTGGCGGACGGCCCAGGCTCCACCTCTGTCCCTGGCTGTGACAGCTCCATTCATTTGTCGGAGCTTTCAGATGACCCTGATGCCTGGCCCGGCACCCACTCCCGTCCTTCCTCACCTGAATCGGCCGCTGAGTCCTCTGGTGGCCGACAGGGCACAACAACCAGAGAGTGTGTGGTTTTGTGTGTTACCTGTATCCCTCAGATGGGGCTTTGCTGGTTTGTGTGGACCGGTTGCTGGCATGCCACATCCCAGTACTGGTCCACGGACCAGCGGTTGGAGACCCCTGCTCTAGCCCATTTTTCACAGATATCCAGGAACTCCAACTTCTAGCGTGGACCATGTTAACCTGGGCGACATCCCAGCTGGTGTGAGTTCCCAAAATTTACGTCTCTCCATATTTTTTTATGGGAGACACACTTTTTGACTCCTCTGATGAGACTGGCCCAGTATGGTTGAACCTCTGGCACAGCTCTCCTCTTTCGCAGAGTACACAAGCCCCACAACCACAACAAGGTATTACTATTATTATTATCGATCATCGCACAGTCAGCCAGATGTTCAGACTGGATGTGGCATTTTGTCTACCTATCGAGTCCTTACCCAGGACCTGGGATAGGCAGTATCATTATTATTATTATTATTATTATTATTATTATTATTATTATTATTATTATTATTATTATTATTGTTATTATTATTGTTATCATTATTATTATTATTGTTGTTGTTGTTGTTGTTGTTATTGTTATTGTTATTGTTATTATTATTATTATTATTATTATTATTATTATTATTTTACTATTAATATTACTATTATTATTATTTGAAATAAAAAATCAAGGTTCTAGGTCAATACCTTAATGCACTGCTCCAAAAGAAGTTGGAACAAAATGCTTTTCTTTTTCATTCCCTTTCTCCTACACTTTTTCGTCTTTTCCCTTTTCTTCCCTTCTTTTCCCATTATTTTCATTTCCTTTGTAGTTCTGCATGTTATATTTCAATAAAGTAATAAAAACCCTTGAAGCATCACATTCATCGTACCGCCCAGAGGTCCATCAGAAGAATACCTAATGTAGAATTGTGTTGGAAACGTACACACAAATTGTGATCTAAATTAGGGCAATGGGATGTGCCAGACGGGAGCAGGAGGAGTCGCCAGTCCACTTAACGGTCAGAGAAAGAGTCTTCGGAAGCAGCCACCATAATAGATCCGTAGTTAAAAGTAACAGGGGGAAGTTTGTACTTTCAGACTTGCAAGATCCTGTTAATATAGTCCTTTTAGCTGAACTTCTGTCTCCTTTATCTTCTATTTGCCTTCAATGGGGAGCATATAAGTGGGGACATACAATTGTCCCCAAGATGGAAGAAAACACTAGCCGGAAGGTTGGACACCATCCCATCAAATCTGCTAGGCCATCCATCAGTGGAGTCCGTGGATTCGCACGGTCTTTAATCCTTCCTCCAGCCTGGGGAGAGGATGCTCCAGACAGCAACAGTCGGAGAAACCAGGTGGGATCCAGGCGCCACGTTCTTTGCTGTCCCAACAGCCCGTATTTTAAGATCAGAAGAGTAGAACAGAGCAAATTCAACCATTATGTGTAATAACTGATGCTAGAATAGAATAGAGATGAAAGGGACCTTAGAGGTCTTCTAGTCCAGTCCTCCTCTCAAGCAGGAGAACCTAGACCATCTCAGACAAGAGACTGTCCAGCCTCCTCTTAAAAAACACCAGTGATGGAGCGCCCACGATTTCTGGAGGCGAGCTGTTCCACTGGTTAGTTGTTTTCACTGTCAGGAAGTTTCTCCTTAATTCCAGGTTGCTTCTCTCCTTGATCAATTTCCATCCATTGTTTCTTGTCCTGCCCTCTGGTGCTTTAGAGAATAATGTGACCCCTCTTCTTTGTGGCAGCCCCTCAAATACCAGAACATTGCTATCATGTCTCCCCTATTTCTCCTTTTCTTTAGACTAGCCAGACCCAAGTCCTGCAGCCGTTCTTTGTATGTTTTAGTTTCCAGGCCTTTGATCATCTTAGTTGCTCTTCTCTGAATTTTTTCCAAACTCTCAACATCTTTTTTGTGATATGGTGACCAAAATTGGCTGCAGTATTCCAGCTGTGGTCTTATTAGAGTTTTATAAAGCGGTACTAATACTTCACGTCTTCTTGATTCTATGCCTTTGTTTATACAACCCAGGATTGTATTAGCTTTTTTGGCTGCTGCTGCACACTGCTGGCTAATAGTCAAGGGATTGTCCACTAGGACTCCAAGGTCCCTCTCACAGTTACTGTTTTTGAGCCAGGTCTCGCCCAATCTGTGCTTATACCTTTGGTTTTTCCTGCCTAAATGTAAAACTTTGCTTTTCTCCACATTAAAACTCATTTTGTTGGATAGGGTCCATTGTTCAAGTTTGTCAAGATCTTTTTTGGATCCTGAGTTTGTCTTCTGGGGTGTTGGCTACTCCTGCCGGTTTGGTGTCACCTGCAAATTTAATGAGTTCCCCTTCAATTCCCTCCTCTAAGTCACTTATGAAGGTATTCAAGAGTCCTGGGCCTAAGACGGAACCTTGTGGTAGCCCACTGCTTACTTCTCTCCACGGGGATGTAGTGCCATTGAGGACTAATCGTTGAGTACGGTTTGCCAGCCAGATACAGATCCATCTGGTGGTGATTTTGTCTACTCCACCTTTTTCTAGCTTGCCAAGGAGTAGGGTGTGGTCTACCTTATCAAATGCCTTACTGAAATCTAAGTATACTGTGTCCACAACATTTCGCTGGTGTACCAGTTTAGTCTCTTTATTGAAGACTGATATAAGATTACTTTCACATGACCTATTTTTAACAAACCCCTGCTGGCTACTGGTTATAACTTTGTTTGCTTCTAGTTGTTTGCAGATCTGTTTTTTTATTATCTTTTTCAGGATCCTCCAAGGTATTTATGTTAGACTGATTGGTCTGTAGTTTCCTGGGTCTGTATTTTTTCCCTTTCTTGAACATAGGAACCACATAACACTTTTCCAATCCTCAGCTACTTCCCTGGTGCTCCAGGATTTGTGAAAATTGTGGTGCAACAGTTCTGAGATAACATCTGTCTGCTCTGGGATGTAATCTATTGGATCCTGGCAGTTTATATTCGTCAAGGTCGGATAGGTGTTCTCTTACCATTTTCTTGCTTATTTTAAGTTTTGTTTCTAGTTTCTCTTTTGCAGTGGTTTTTTTTATATGTTATAGTTTCCTTTATGTGAAGACTGATGCAAACTATGATTTAAGCAGCTCTCCTTTGTCCTTGTTGTCTGTTATTTCCTTGCCATCTTCTCTCTTTAGTGGACCTACAGTTTCCTTGACTTTTTTCTTGTTGTTAATTTATTGGAGGAAACTTTTATTTATTATCCTTGATTTCTGTTGCAATTCTTTGTTCATTCTGAGCCTTTGTTTTCCTAATTTTGCATGTTCTGGCTGTCTGCTGAAAATTGACCTTAGTTATGTGCCCCTCTTTCCATTTTTTTTTATTTGCCCTTTTTTGTCTTTCAGTTTGTCAGAGAGATCTTTGTGTAGCCATGCCGGTATCATCTTGAATTTCTGGTTTTTCTTTTTCAGTGGTATTGTGCTGGTCTGGGCATTAAAGATCACATTTTTCAGAGTTTCCCAAGCTTCTTAAGTTGTTTTCCCCTTTAGGATTTCCATCCATGGGATCTTTCCTAGGTTCTCTCTGAGTTTGCTAAAGTCAGCTCTTTTGAAGTTTCAGACCCTGGTTGGATTGTTTTCTCTTGCTAGTGTTTGCATTATATTAAATTCCAGTATGATGTGGTCATTTTCACCAGAGGTTCCAGTAACTTCAACTCCCTCTACAACTTCTTTTCTGATGAGATGAGTACTGATGAGAACACCACTTGTGCTCCTGGCTTCTCAACTTTATTGCCTAGTTGTTTATAATCTCTCACTATTGTAGTCAGGTTCTTTGCTGTGTCATCCATCCCAATGTGGAGGAGGAGGAAAGGGTAGTTGTTGTTAATTGCAAAGTCATGTCCGACCCATTGTGACCCCATGGACAATGTTCCTTCAGGCCTTCCTCTCCTCCACTATCTTCTGGAATCCATTGAAGTTCACGCCTACTGCTTCAGTGACTCCATCTAGCCACCTCATTCTCTGTCGTCCCATTCTTCTATTGCCCTCAATCTTTCCCAGCATTAGGTCCTTCTCCAGTGAGTCCTTCCTTCTCATTAGGTGGCCAAAGGATTTGAGTTTCAGCTTCAGGATTTGGCCTTCTAAAGAGTAGTCAGGGTTGATCTCTTCTAGGACTGACCCATTTGAATGCCTTGCAGTCCAAGGGACTCGCAGGAGTCTTCTCCAGCATCATAGTTCAAAGGCCTCCATTCTTCGGCGCTCAGCCTTTCTTATGGTCCAACTTTCACAGCCATACATTGCTACTGGGAAAACCATGGCCTTGACTATACACACTTTTCTTGGCATGGTGATGTCTCTGATTTTTAGTATGCTGTCTAGATTTGCCATAGCTTTCCTCCCCAGGAGCAAGCGTCTTCTAAATTCTTGATTGCAGTCTCCATCTGAGGTGATCTTGGAGCCCAGGAAGATAAAACCTGTCATTACTTCCATTTCTTCCCCATCTATTTGCCAGGAATTGAGAGGGCCAAATGCCATAATTTTGATTTTCTTAATGTTGCGATTCAAGCCAACTTTTGCACTCTCCTTCTTCACCCGCATCAAGAGGCTCTTTAGTTCCTCTTCACTTTCTGCCATTAGAGTGGTATCATCTGCATATCTTAGGTTGTTGATATTTCTCCCAGCAATCTTAATTCCAACTTTTGACTCATCTAGCTCTGCCTTTCTCATGATGTGCTCTGCATATAAGTTTAATAGGCAGGGCGACAGTATACAGCCTTGCTGGACTCCTTTCCCAATTTTGAAACAATCGGTGGTTCCGTGTCCAGTTTTCACTGTTGCTTCTTGACCCACATATAGGTTTCTCAGGAGACAAAGAAGATGGTCTGGTACTCCCATCTCTTTAAGAACTTGCCACAATTTGTTGTGATTTACACAATCAAAGAATTTAGCATAGTCAATGAAGCAGAAGTAGAACTCCCTAGCTTTCTCCATGATCCATCGTATGTTGGCAATTTGATCTCTAGTTCCTCTGCCTCTTCAAAATCCAGCCTGTACTTCTGGTAGTTCTCGATTCACATACTGCTGGAGTCTAGCTTATAGGATTTTAAACATAACTTTACTAGCATGTGAAATGAGTGCAATGGTGCGATAGTTTGAACATTCTTTGGCATTGCCTTTCTTTAGAATTGAAATGTAAACTGACCTTTTCCAATCCTGTGACCACTCTTGAGTTTTCCAAATTTGCTGGCAAATTGACTGTAGCACTTTTACTGCATCGTCTTTTAAGATTTTGAATAGCTCAGCTGGAATACTTTCACCTCCACTAGCTTTGTTGTTGTTCAGATTTCCTAAGGCCCATTTCACTTCACATTCTAGGATGTCTGGCTCGAGGTCAGTGACCACCCCATTGTGGTTACCTGGGACATTAAGCTCATTCTTGTATAGTTCTTCTGTGTAATTTTGCCACCTCTTCTTAATCTCTTCTGCCTCTTAGGTCCCTCCCATTTTGGTCCTTTATCATGCCCATTTTTGCATGAAACATTCCCTTCATATCTCCAATTTTCTTGAAGAGATCTCTGGTCCTCCCTATTCTGTTGTTTTCTTCTATTTCTTTACACTGTTCATTTAAGAAGGTATTCTTACTCTTCTAGCTATTCTCTGGAATTCTGCATTCAGTTGGGTGTATTTTTCTCTTTCTCCTTTGCCTTTCATTTCCCTTCTTTCCACAACTGTTTGCAAAGCTTCCTCAGACAGCCATTTTGCTTTCTTGCATTTCTTTTTCTTTGGGATGGATTTAGTTGCTACCTCTTGTACCATGATGCGAACCTCCGTCCATAGTTCTTCAGGCACTCTGTCTATCAGATCTAATACCTTGAATCTATTTGTCACCTCTACTGTGTATTCATCAGGAATATGATTTAGTTCATACCTGAGTGGCCTAGTGCTTTTCCCTACTTTCTTCAATTTAAGCCTAAATTTTGCAACGAGAAGCTCATGATCTGAGCCACAGTCAGCTCCTGGTCTTGTTTTTACTGACTGTATAGAGCTTCTCCATTTTGGCTGCAGAACACATAGTCAATCTGATTTCTGTGTTGACCGTCTGGTGATGTCCATGTGTACAGCCGTCTCTTCGGTTGCTGGAAAACAGTGTTTGTTATTACCATCGTGTTCTCTTGACAAAATTCTATCAGCCTGTGCCCTGCTTCATTTTGTACTCCAAGGCCAAACTTGCCTGTTATTCCAGTTCTCTTTTGGCTTCCTACTTTAGAATTTCAATCCCCCATGATGATAAGGACATCAATTTTTGGTGTTAATTCTATAAGGTGCTGTAGGGCTTTATAGAACCAGTCAATTTCATCCTCTTCTGCACCAGTGGTTGGGGCATAGATTTGGACTACTTTGATATTGAATGGTTTGCCTTGGATTCGATCTGAGATCATTCTGTCATTTTGGGGATTATATCCCAGTATTGCTTTTCCTATTCTTTTATTGACTATGAAGGCTACTCCATTTCTTCTGAGGGATTCTTGCCCGCAGTAGTTTACCTGATGGTCATCTGAGTTAAATTCACCCATTCCTGTCCATTTTAGTTCGCTGATACCTAAGATGTCGATGTTCAGTCTTGTCGTCTCTTGTTTGACTACGTTTAGCTTGCCTTGATTCATGGATCTTACATTTCCCTATGGAGAAAAAATCTTTATAGCACCAGACTGTCCTTTCCCCACCAAATATATCCACAGCTGAGCATCCTTTCGGCTTTGGCCCAGTCGCTTCATTCTTTCTGGCGCTACTAGTACTAGCCCTGTGCTCTTCCCCAGTAGCATATTGGACACCTTCCGACCTGAGGGGCTCATCTTCCAGCGTCATATCTTTTTGCCTTTTAGTACTGTCCATGGGGTTTTCATGGCAAAGATACTGGAGTGGTTTTCCATTTCCTTCTCCGGTGGATCACATTTTGTCAGAACTCTCTGGTATGACCTGTCCGTCTTGGGTGGCCCTGCATGGCATATCTCAAAGCTTCAATGAGTTACGCAAGCCCCTTCGCCACGACAAGGCAGTAATCCATGAAGGAGAAAGGATAATAATCTGTATTATTTTGGTTAGGTCCTCAGCCACATCTTTGATTTTTACTCCAGAGAGACAACATACGTCCCTGGATTGTATGACTGGTCTGCAGATGGATGATTCTGTTCCTTGGAGGATAGAATCTCCTATTACCAACACTCGCCTTCTTTTTTGTGGGCTGCAGTCTGGGGTGCTTTTCTGCTTATCTCAGGTGTGTTTGTTGATGTGACATGTTTAGGGATGTTTGAAGTGATTTTTCTAGGGATACTTAAAGTTGCTAGGTGTCTACATGTTTTCTTTGAGGGGGAGGTTGTGGGTCTGCGTGTTTCCTTCTAAGGGGAGAAATCGATTGCTCAGTTTTAATGGTGTTGCTTCTGGTTGTGTTGGATTGGACAGAAGGGCTTTTTTACTGTAGTTGTATGCTGCTTCTTTCTTTGAGTGTTGTGTTTCCTTCTGTGTGTGAGATAGCTCCATTTGTCTTCCTCCTCCAAGGGTTTGTCAGGAGGGTCAAATCCTCTGGGAGCTATTTCTTCATTATTTGGTTCGGTTTTGGTAGAGCTTTTTTTGGTATGTTGGGGTTTGGCTAGCATTGCCTCTACGTTCCTTACTCTTCCTTGTAGTAGTTCACCTAGTTTACATCTAATGCACATGTAGTTTGGATGTTCTTTGGACATAAGCACATATGTGCAGCAGATATTGCATACCACCATAGTATGTCACCTGCTGCCGGCTGCCTCCGACTCCCTGCGCAGCCTTTCATTTGCTGCGCTCCTGTTTGCTGGCCTTTTCCTCCTGGCCCCAATTTCTTCTCTTCCTGTATCCTTTCTCTCTTCCCTCTCTAGCTTTCTGCTTCCTTTTCCTCCCTTCCCCCACCCCCTCCTAGTACCTTCCACCTGAGTTTGGTTCCTTCTCTCCCCAGATATCCGATTCTGCTTCCAACGCTGCCGCCATCTTGGCTGACATCATTAACCGATGGCGTTAGAAACAAAGGGAATTTTCTTGAGTCCGAGTGGGAGGCATTTAAATCCGTGCTATAGTAATAATAATAATAATAATAATAATAATAATAATAATAATAATAATAATAACAACAACAACAATGATAATATTAATAAAGTTGGAAGGGAGCTTGGAGGTCATCTAGCCCAACCCCCCCTGCTCAGGCAGGAAACCCTATACCATGCCAGACATGTGGCTGTCCAGTGTCCCATGAAAAACCTGCAGTGCTGGAGCAGCCACAACCCCTGGAGTCAGGTTGCTCCATCAGTTAATTGTTCTCACTGTCAGGAAATTCCTCCTTGGTTCCAGGTTGCTTCTCTCCTTGATCCGTTTCCCTCCGTCGCTCCTTGTCCTGCCTGCAGGGGCTTTGGAGGATGGGGGGGATGGTGGTGGGGAGGAAGTTAGAGGTCTTCTATGTACAAATCTCCTGCATTGGGGGAGAAAAAAGGGGGAACAAATTAAGGAAAGTAAGGGAAGCCTGTGCATATCAGCACAATGGCCAGCCATTAGTATCTTCATTTATTACATTATCAGTAAGAAAGTTACCTTCGTTGATTAAAATGTCAACCCCTCCAAGTTGAGAATCTGGGGGTGTGGGAGCTGGAAGAGAGAGACAGAAAGAGAGGCCTCAACCTTCCTGTTGCCAAAGGGTCTTGCAGAGTCTTCCCCACCTTCCCTTTGGCCCATCGAGACACGGATTAGCGCCACGTCCAGGGATTCCCTGATCCACCCAGTGGATGGAAAGGAAACAGAACCCATGCTTCCCTGCCCCTTTTCCTCAAGAGAGAGATTATATGAGGATGGGGCTCTCAGTTGGGCCTTTTCAGGTGGTTACTTACTTTCTCTGTCCTCAGGAAGAGGGGCTCCTTCTTCTTCGTCCTCCTCTTCCTTTCTCTGACCTCTGGAAAAAGGAGAGGCAGGTGCTCAGCAAACTTTTAGGTCTCCCCCAGATGAAGACCCCCTCCCCCCAAATCAGACCCTTCTTGGCAGCCTTCTCCCCCTGGAGACCCCATCCCCTCTATTCAGATGCTCTTTCTGCTTCACGGAGCTGGAGAGATTCGCATGGAGGACAACTCCTGCTCCCTCTACGAGGGCAATTCGGGGATCAAGCTCCATTTGGGGATCCAGGACAGACCCTCGCAGAGATACCTGCAGGAGCTGCAGAAGGAGGGGTGCTGGGGGGGCCAGGAAGAGCCTGACCCAGGGTGTCCACTCACCACATGGCTCCCTTTTCACCATCGTTATTTCAATAATAAGTTTTGTTCTTTTTTTCGGGGGGCAGACTGGGGAAGGGGCTGTATCGGGTGTGGGGTCATTCTCCTTGTGGCTTGTTTTCCAACAGCGGAAACACCCCAGGATGCACAAAGCCCTGGAAGAGAGAAAAAAAGGAAGGTAAGAAAAGGGACCAACTAAAGTCTTCTTTCCACAATCCCTTTGAGTCCAGAAACCAGCTCATCCCTTTGAACCTTGGTTAGACCTATTGGAAAGTCCTCAACCAGGGCTTTTAGCCCCAATCAGGAACTAAAGATAAAACTGGAACCCTTTTGCCTCCTCCCCCCCCCCCCCGTTTCCCCTTTCCTAAGAGATTTATCCCAAAGATGCTTTTAACACCAGGCAACTGGACTCTGTTTTCCCTTCTCATCCCAGAATGAAAAGATTTAAACTCCTGGAGACAGCTGTTCCTTTCTGTCCATGGCTACTCCCCCCTCCTCCTCTGTGAAATATCCCCCTCCTCTGAGAAATTGGCCACAAAATGGGGAAAGTTCCCCAGAGCCCAGCAGCCCAACTTACATCTTTGGAGCCGTTGTCAGCAGATGAGCGTCAGTTGAACAGTCCAGATGACATCATCAAGCCAGCGGAATCCTCCAGGAGATGACAGGATTCCTTTGGACACAAAAGAAAGACATGAGAGAGAGAAAGAAAAAAAAGGAGAAAAAAAGAAAATAATATGCTGCTTAAAATACGTATCCCTCTTCAACTAGTATATACTTACTTTCAAATTTTCTGTTCTTTTTACCCATAATTAAAACTTTACATTTTGAAAGAAGGGGTTTTTTTTGTTATTTTTGACTTTTGTCGCAAGCCTTAGTTCATTTTGAGTCTTAGCTTTCCTCACTTAGTCTTTGCAGGCTTGGGCTATTTGCTGATATTCTGTCTTAGTTAGTTGCCCCTCTTTCCACCTGTTATACTCGTCCTTTTTGTCTTTCAATTTATCAGAGAGTTCTTTATGCAGCCATACTGGTTTCTTTTGAGAGCTGTTATTTTTCTTCTTTGTTGGTATTGTGCTAGACTGAGGGTTTATTATCTCGCTTTTCAAAATTTCCCAAACTTCTTGAGTTGTTTTCCCCTTGAGGATTCTCATCCATGGAATCCTTCCCAAGTTCTCTCTAAGTTTGTTGAAATTAGCTCTCTTGAAGTCCAAGTTTGACTGTGCTCTATTGCTTGGGCTTGCATAATGTTGAACTCCAATATTGCATGATCACTCCACCCCCAAAGTTCCTGTGGCTTCAGTTCCTATTGTTTCTTCTCTGTTAGTGAGAATTAAGTCCAATATAGCCGATCCTCTAGTTCCTTTCTCCACTTTTTGGGAGACAAAGTTATCTGCTAGGTTTGTCAGGAATCTGTTTGATCTTCCACTTGGTGCAGAGTTTGTCTCCCAGTTGATGTCAGGGTAGTTAAAGTCCCCCATTACTATTGTGATGCGCTTCCTACAAACCTTAGTTAGCTGACTAGCAAAACGTTCATCTATGTCCTCTGTTTAGTTGGTTGGGTTGTAGTATACAGCTATGGCAATGTCATTCTTCCCCCCCCCCCTTTTATATAGACCCAAAAGCATTCAAGACAGTTTTCATCATAGTTGTGCTCTAATTCTGTAGAGATATAGTTACTTCTTATATAGAGAGCAACTTCACCTCCTCTTTTATTTGGTCTGTTTCTTTTAAATAATTTAAATCCCTCTAGCTGTGTGTTTCATTTGTGGGTTTCATCCCACCATGTTTCTGCAATGGCAACAATATCATATCTGCCCTCATTAACCTGAATTTCTAGTTCACCCTATTTGCTGTTCATACTCTGTGCATTGGTGTATAGACATTTGAGTCCTTTATGACCGACCCTGTGTTTACTTTCTGTATAACCTGTGTGGTGCCCAAGTTCCCCTATTGTCTTACCACCAATTTGGTTAGTGCACTTTGTGTGGTATTCATTATTGAAAGCTTGATTTTGCTTGACAGCAAGGTTGGTATTCTTGTCCACACACATATCTTTGTTACATGCACTGATAGCACTATAGTTTTTAGATTCCCGTGGAAAGGGATGCTCTATATCAATTAACTAACTCACTGTCCCCGTTGTTTAGTGTAAATATTCCTCCAGAAAAATCTGTGAATTTATAGCCGAGTAACTCAGTCCCTTTCTTTGATGGTTGCAAACCATCTCTTTTGTACATTTTTTCATTGGATCAGCTTCTGACATAGTAACTAATAAAATCAAAGCCTTCCCCTTTACATCACTCCTTTAGCCACATATTGAATTGTGCTATATGCTGGCCTTTTGCATTTTGCTCTTTATACACTGGTAAAACCTCTGAAAAAGTTAGCCTACAGCCTATTTTGCTAAGTTCCTGCCCCAAGCTCTGGAAATCATTTTGCACACTCACAATTCTTGCAACATCCCTACGGTTTGGGGATCTCCGTGGGATCGAATTCCAGGGACCTGGCAACCAGGATGTCAGAATCCAATGATATTTCATTTCTATCTACCTACTCTGATAAAAACCAATTCTTACTCTCTTCTGCATTCTGTCATACTACGAAAGGGGAGGAGGGTAAGCATGGGGGTTTTATGACCCTCACTTCCTCCATTAACTACAAAGTCACCGTTTGTTGATTCTCTTTGAGAGTACTAACCATAACAATGCAGCCATCCCTTTCATCCCACTCCCTCTGAATTTCTCCCCTTTGCCAGCAGTGAGGGAAAAGGGGGGGGGGGGAATGCAACACCTGGGATCTGGGAAAAGAGAGAATGAGTGATTGTGCCGACGGAGCGGACTGATGATATATTTCCTGGACTTAACAACTAGGAATCTGCCGAATTGAATCGCCCAAAAGAACTATGGGGTGGGGCTGCTTGGGAACAATTTTAAAACATTGAATGGTGGGGGGGATCCCCCAGATCCTGTCTAGCATGCCTGCAATCAGTTTCTCTTAATAAAAATTCCTGTTGGAAGAGACATTCCAAGAGTTCTCTTTTCTTAAGATGTAGATTTGAGGTGGGTCCTTACACAGCAAGTCTTCCTAACAGTTGCAGTGTCCTGGGTTCAAGTGATTCCCGTTGGAGATCTACCCAGCCGGCTTCTGAAAATTCAGAAATTCTGCTCCCAATTGTGATCATGAATTGAAAACTACTTGTACCCCGTTTTAAGATCTCGTTTAAAACCCATCACTGAGTAAACCACAGTTGCCTGAATTTCTAAAAGAAACCATTCCAAAATTAAGTGTATTATATTATAGTGTAGTTTAAGACTAGAATATGAATAGAAATCCTTTAGGCATGATGACTGAACTTCATCAGTGAGGTTGCAATAATTATATAATTCAGCGTAGGAGTAAATTTAGCAGCACCCATTTCAGAACAAAGAAGAATAGGGTAGCACTGGCTTTCTGTTTTTCTCAGAGATTGTAGTCCTTTTTTATTAAATTCTCCATCATGATTGTGTTACAGGGATGTTCCTTTTGGAGAACGCAGTCAGGTAATATACATTCTTATAAGTAACAAAAAATGAAAAGAGAAGAACATAAACATCTGGTGTTTAATTCAAAACACTCAACACAATACATTTGCTTATTTATAAAGGGTATCTTCTAATACTGTTTAGTTCGTGTTCCACTTTCAAATGCCAAGCAATTACTTGCTCTAGATATAGTATTTACCTACAGTACATCCCTTTAATTTAATTTATTCACCACCCAACTCCACATTGAGCAGGGTAGAGAATTAGAATGGTTGGTGAGTCTGGCAAACAGGCTCCACAATCCACATCCCCAAACAAAACCTGCAGAAAGTCCCAACCAGGTTAACCCATAGTCTGAGAGAATGCCAGATTTTTAGGCTTTCTTGAATGCCATCAAGGAAGGGGCCACGGAGTATCAGGGAGGAGCCTGTCAAGCAACAGGCACCATGGCAGAGAAGGCCTGCTTCTTGGGTGCTAGTAGACGATGGTTGAATAGGATTCGGAGAGCCCTGACCTATCGGCTGGCACTGGATAGGCAAGCAGCATGGAGATAGACGGCCCCTCTGGCAATCCAGTACTGTGCCATAAAGGGTTTGGTGAGTAGACAACCAGGATCTTGAATTGCACCTGGAAGCATACTGAGCACCCTGCTCAGAGTCACTCTGTACTGTGAGAGGAGTGGGATATTTAACAATCACACAGACTGATTACAAGCAGCAGCATGACAAAGTAACAGCAACGATGGATTGGAAGATCCGCAAGAAATACCATATGCCTGCAAGAAATAACTGGTGGGACCATAAAACAGAGGAAATAATGGAAAATGAAGAAGCGAAATTGCTCTGGGACTTCAAATTCAAGCCTACAGGAACCTGCCACATAACACCCCAGACTCAACAACTGGTGAGAAGAAAGAGGAAAAAATCTGGATAGTGGACATGGCAGTATCTGGAAGCAGCAAAGCAGAATAGAGAGAGAAGATAACAAAATACAAAGAACCGCAAAGAGAAATAGAACGATTGTGGCAAAAGAAAGCAAAGATAGTACCAGGATCCCGTCTGGGTCGGTCACCAGGACCAGAGGTTTTGTCTTCCAAGCTTTCAGTCTCGTGCTTGGAGCCCATCTTTGTGGAACTCCTCTCTGGCAGCTAGAGAGAAGATCCCTGAGGATGGGGGCTCCAGCATGAATCCGAAAGCTCAGAAGACAAAACCGCTGGTCCTGGTGACCGATCAAGGTTGGATCCTGCAACATTAGCCTGGGACATGTATGTTCACCTTCATTCGTGAAAGATAGTACCAATAATAATAGATGCCTTGGATGCAATCTCATAACCATTTCATACAACAACTGGAGCACTGTCTTTATACCAGAGGCATTGACCAAATCAGCACTGGTCAATTGCAACAGGCAGCTTTACTCGATATAGCTTACATCCTTTGACAAGACCTTTAATGTCACCAAACACCCACACCTGCCTATCCCAAGCTCTTGGGAAGGACTTGATAGGTGAATAAAAATGCCCAGTCAGTTTCAACATCTGGCTAACTATGTGATGAACCAGACTGCTAATCGCCACTGCAGCTTGTGAAGCAGGGGTATCGCAAGGGCATCCTGAAACGTTCCCATCCCGGCCTGCCCTACAGACATGGATCTTTCCAAAGCCATATGCCAATCTGATAACCGTAACAGTGTATTCATGTGGTCTTATTTTTTAAAAAAAGTCACCGCACAAACTCATGTTACACTGTAAGTATTTCTACTCAAAAACGTCTCCTTGACTGCATGTCATTCCTGCATCCTTTTTGTGGGAATAATTGTGCTTTCCAGTGTCTGAATGGGAACATTCCAGAAGGCTCTCCTCGTGTCCTACGGACTGAAAATAGTCAAGTAAACTTGAAAGTGAATGTCCCTCCCCAAACTCTGCTCTCATGGTGTCCCGGATTACAAAACAGTAACTCAACTGGAGAGAAACTACTGCAGCTGCTTTAGAAGTCCACAAATCATCACACACAGTGCCCCAGTCTCCATTGATGAAACATTCAACCCTTCCGTGGTCTCTGCCTCTTCTGCTGCCATTCATGAGTCGGACGGCACCGTTCTGTGGCTGTCGGGAGACGCCGGAAGGCCTATTCTTCCTTCTTCCATCCGGTCTCCTCCCGGGCCTTCCTCCTTTCCTGGGCTTTCAAGGTGTGGGTTTAGGGGCTCTAGAGGTCATCTGCCCTCCGTTCTGATTCCTCAGCAGAGTCGGGAGTTGCTCCATCCAGCCTGGAGTTGTGCCTTGGGAAGAGTCTGTCGTTGCGTGACTCCTTGCTGGGACTCTGCTTGTGGCTTTCCTCTTAGGGTCCCGTGGAGGCCTTTTCACTCCCGGTTCTAGCAGAGAAGAGCAAAGGGAAGGACTTTAAACGGCTCCTTCAAACCGCCTTATCTGACACAAGAGCTGAGCGGCCGATGGCCGCAGGAGAAGCTGCCGAACAGACCAAGGATGGCCGTCTTTCCTAACCAGAGGAAAAGCCAATGAAGCCGGTCAGCGAGAGAGACGGGGAGGGCTGGAGGGGCCGGGCAGAGGAAACGGGGGCTTTGCAGAGCCACTCTGGCCCCATTTCTGCCGCCTGAAGGATGGAAACCTGGGAGGTGCTGGGCACTGGAAGGCAGAATGGCCCCCCTGCCCCTCCCACCCTCCCCATCCTGGTTTCAGGGCCGTCTGAAGGGGTTTCCTCTTCTCTGCTCCCCCAAAAGTGGCGCCTGTCAAGGCAAACAAAGCCAGGATCCCCAACTGGAGTTGCCCATGGAAAGAGGCTGCATGTTCCCCAGCCAGCCCTCCAGATCAGGGGGGCTCCCAACCTGGCAACTGCAAGGCTCGTGGACTCCAACTCCCAGAATTCCCCAGCCAGCCCTCTAGACCAGGGAGGGCCCAGGGGTGGGATTCAGCCGGTTCGCACCGGTTCGGGAGGACCTGTGGCTCCGTGGACCTTCATTGGGAGGAAGGGCTGGCTTCCAGAAGTCCAGTCTAGGCCTCCAGGAGTCCTCCCAGGCCTAGAACAGCCCACCGGAAGTGATAGGATAGCACTTCCGGAAGTGAGTTCTAGGCCTGGGAGGCCTGGAGGAGGCATCAGAAGCCTGGAGGAGGCCTCCCAGTCCTAGAACAGCCCACCGGAAGTGCATGATGTCACTTCCGGAAGTCCGTTATAGGCATTGGAGGCCCAGGCCTGCATCAAATATGAGAACCGGTTGTTCAGGTGTTTGAATCCCCCCACTTAGGTATCTTTTTAGTCTTCCCGCAATTATTGCCATAAATATTTTGTAATCCAAATTTAAAGCGATACTGGCCTATAATTATTGATTTTAGTTAAGTCTGAATTTTAAGGCCTGTGGATTCCAAATCCCAGAATTCCCCATCTAGATCAATGGGGTCTCCAAGCTTGGCAACTTTAAGGGCTCTGGACTCCAACTCCCATAATTCCCCATCCAGCCATCTGGACTAGGGGCTGTCCAAACTTGCCAACTTTAAGGCTTGTGAATTCCAACTCCCAGAATTCCTCATCAAGGTTAGTGGGTCTCCAAATATGGCAACGTTAAGGCTTGTGGACTCCAACTCCCAGGATTCCCCTTCTAGATCAGTGGGGTCTGCAAAGTCGGCAATTTTAAGGCTTGTGGACTCTAGTTCCCAGAATTCCCCAGCCAGGGAATTCTGGGAGTTGAAATCCCCAAGCCTTAAAGTTCCCAAGCTTGGACACCCCTGCTCTACACAATGAAATGATGATGGGGCCAAATCAAAGTTTATTTAGCCAAATACGGGTTGAGAATGAAAGCCGCCTTGGGAATTGCAGAGTGCGGTGCGCAGAGAGCCACCCTAGACAAACCACACACCACACTGAGCATCACGGCCTCCTCAGAAGGCCCGGCCTTGAAAAGAAGCCTTTTCTTCAGAAAATAGGCAATTTAACTCTGAACTGAGGCTGTCTCGGGGCCTCTTCTTCCCCTGAGGCAGAGATTCACCTGCCTGGGGCTGGGATGCACAACAGATGCACAATGGGAGAACACAAGTCCTTTCTCCGCTGTGGTGATGGCCAAGGTCTCTGATCCATGGAAGACCCTTCCTTGGCAAAAGATTTGGGAGGTTTCCACCCCCTAGTAACACTCGAAAAGGAACACCTGCACATTTTCTGAAGACAAAGGCCAGGAAGACAAAAGAGGGCCGGGCAAAATATTTCAAATGTTTTTATTTCAATATTAACAATATGTACATCATTTTGAACCTATTTCTATAACAAGTATAACAAAATATAACAAAAAACATACATAAGAAACATAACCAAAAAATCAGGGGGCAGGAGGCTAAAACATCAGGAGATGGAACTGGGTCTGGGTCATTTCACAGAGAGAAGGACCAGGGCTGAGAGGATAGGATCATAGTGAGACAAAGGAAGGAAGGAAGGAAGGGAAGCCTGTGCATATCTACACCATGAGCAGCCATAGGTATCTTCATTTATTACTTTATCAGTAAGGAAGCTACCTTCATTAACCAAAATTTCCTCCTTTTCGTCCTTTTCCAGGTCTAAGATCACTCGCAGAGATACCTGCAGGAGCTGCAGAAGGAGGGGTGCTGAGGGGGTCAGGAAGAGCCCGATCCAAAGTCTCCACTCACCACACGGCTCCCTCTTCACCAGCTCAACGTTCACAATATGTGTGACTTGTTTTCGCCTGCCCTCTGGTGGGCAGACTGGAGAAACGGGAGTGTCCGCTGTTTAGTCCCTTGCCCTTGTTTTTGTCGTAAAACAAGGAAAACAGAACAAAAAAGCCCTGGAAGAGAGAAAAAAATGGAATGGAAGGAAAGGGACCAACTAAAGCCTTCTTTCCACAATCCCTTTGATTCCAGAATCCAGGTCATGGGGAAAGTTCCCCAGAGCCCAGCAGCCCTGCTTACATCTTGGGAGCCATTTTCACGCAGATGACCGTCAGTTGGACTGTCCGGCTGACATCATCAAGCCAGTAAGAAAGTTACCTTCATTAATCAAAACTTCGTCATTTTCGTCCATCTCTAGATTTAAGATTTGGACTTCCGGAAGCTGGAAGAGAGAGACAGAAAGAGAGACCTCAACCTTCCTGGTGCCAAAGGGTCTTGCAGAGTCATCCCCCACCCTCCTTTTGGCCCATCGAGACACGTATTAGCGCCACGTCCAAGTCTCCCCAAGATGAAGAAAGCCCCTCAAAATCAGAGCCTTCTTCACAGCCCTCTCCCCCTGGAGACCCCATCCCCTCTATTCAGAAGGGAAGCCTATGCATGTCAGCACTGAGGCCTTGGGAAACTCCTGCTCCCTCTACGAGGGCAATTCGGAGATCAAGCCCCGTTTGGGGATCCACGACAGACCCTCGCAGAGATACCTGCAGGAGCTGCAGAAGGAGGGGTGCTGGGGGTTCAGGAAGAGGCCGATCCAAAGTCTCCACTCACCACATGGCTCCCTCTTGACCAGCGTGATCTCTATAATGTAGGTGACTCTTTTTTGGGGGGGCAGACTGGAGAAGCTGCTGTATCGGCTTTGGGGTCATTTTCCTTGCTGTTTCTTGTGAAACAAGGGAAACACCCCAGCATGCAAAAAGCCCTGGAAGAGAGAAAAAAAGGAAGGTAAGGAGAGGGACCAACTAAAGCCTTTTTTCCACAATCCCTTTGATTCCAGAAACCAGCTCATTCCCTTTTAACTTTGGTTAAACCAATTGGAAAGTTCTCAACCAGGGCTTTTAGCCCCAATCAGGAACTAAAGATAAAATTGGAACCCTTTTGCCTCCCCCCTCCCCCATGGATCTCCTTTGCTGGACTGGAGTTTCTTGTCTTCTTTTGAATAGCTTTCGCTTCTCATCCCAGAATGAAAAGATTTAGACTCCTGCAGACAGCTGTTCCTTTCTGCTCCTGGCTGCTCCCCCCCTCCTCTGGAAAATATCCCCCTCCTCTGGGAAATTGGCCACAAAATGGGGAAGGTTCCCCAGAGCCCAGCAGCCCTGCTCACATCTTTGGAGCCATTTTCACACGGATGAGCGTCAGTTGGACTGTCCGGATGACATCATCAAGCCAGTGAGAAAGTTACCTTCATTAATCAAAACTTCATCATTCTTGTCCATCTCCAGATTTAAGATTTGGACTTCTGGGAGCTGGAAGAGAGAGACTCAACCTGCCTGCAGATAATTTGGAGGATGGTGGTGGATGGTGGTGGGGAGGAACTTAAATATCTTCTAAAATCAAATCACCTGCATTGGGGGAGAAAAAAGTGGGACAAATTAAGGAAAGGACTGACATCATCAAGCCAGTAAGAAAGTTACCTTCATCAATGAAAACTTTATCATTTTCATCCATCTCTGGATTTAAGATTTGGACTTCCGGGAGCTATACCATGCCAGACATGTGGCTGTCCAGTGTCCCGTGAAAAACCTGCAGTGTTGGAGCAGCCACAACCCCTGGAGTCAGGTTGCTCCATCAGTTAATTGTTCTCACTGTCAGGAAATTCCTCCTTGGTTCCAGGTTGCTTCTCTCCTTGATCCGTTTCCCTCCGTCGCTCCTTGTCCCGCCTGCAGGGGCTTTGGAGGATGGGGGGGATGGTGGTGGGGAGGAAGTTAGAGGTCTTCTATGTACAAATCTCCTGCATTGGGGGAGAAAAAAGGGGGAACAAATGAAGGAAAGTAAGGGAAGCCTGTGCATATCAACACAATGACCAGCCATAATTATCTTCATTTATTACGTTATCAGTAAAAAAGTTACCTTCATTAATTAGAATTTCCTCTTCCTTCCCCTCCAAGTTGAAGATCTGGGGGTGTGGGAGCTGGAAGAGAGAGGCAGAAAGAGAGACCTCAACCTTCCTGGTGCCAAAAGCTCTTGCAGAGTCTTCCCCACCTTCCCTTTGGCCCATCGAGACACGTATTAGCGCCACGTCCAGGTCTCCCCCAGATGAAGAACCCCACCCCAAATCAGAGCCTTCCTTGCAGCCCTCTCCCCCTGGAGACCCCATCCCCTCTATTCAGAAGCTCTTTGTGCTTCACGGAGCTGGTGGATTCTCCTGGCCAGGGGAGAGATTCGCACGGAGGCCTTGGGCAACTCCTGCTCCCTCTACGAGGGCAATTCGGGGATCAAGCCCCATTTGGGGATCCAGGACAAACCCCCGCAGAGATACCTGCAGGAGCTGCAGAAGGAGGGGTGCTGGGAGGGCCAGGAAGAGCCCGACCCAGGGTGTCCACTCACCACATGGCTCCCTTTTCACCATTGTGATGTCAATTATATATTTTACTCGTTTTTGGGGTGGGCAAATTGTAGAAGCAGCTTTGTTTACTGTGGGGTCCTTTTTCTTGTTGTTTCTTTTCCAACAGGGGAAACACCCCAGGATGCACAAAGCCCTGGAAAAGATAAAAAAAGGAAGGTAAGGAAAGGGACCAACTAAAGCCTTCTTTCCACAATCCCTTTGAGTCCAGAAACCAGCTCATTCCCTTTGTGTTGCCAGACTTTTCTTTGGAACCCAGAGGCCTCGATCTCCCAAGGTAGACTGCCCCTTAGCAGGGAAGCTCCACTCAGTCTCTCCCTGGAGTGAGACCCAGGAGGACAGCTTTCTGCCGGTTCTTTTCCTGACTCTTTCCTTTTGGTTCCCGTCATGGCTGAGGTCCCCCCATTCCCTCTCTTTCGATGGAGACCCCTCCTTTTCCTTCTGGCCACCAAAGTCCAAGCACGACAAAACACACAACATTTTTGCCTTTTCTTTTCATCCGTAGATCAGGACTGCCTGAAAAAAAGGGGAGGGAGAAGCTTCACGAACTCTTCAGCCATTTCCGTGAAGGGAAATCCAATATTCTGTGCAAGGAGCCCTTAAGGCGGCTTGGAGTTGCAATGGAAGGTCCCCCCACCCCCAAAATGCCTTCCCAGGACCCCGTTTCAGAGGTCCAGTGTCCCCCCTCCCTCTGCGATCCTCTGACCGCCTTTGGGACCTTGGCACCCGGACTCCATTTTCAGCCATTTGTCCTCCCTCACAGCCACGTGACCACAATTTACGCTTTGGCACAAACTGGTATTTGCTTCCAATTCATAGCAACAACAAAAAGAAGCCCCCTAGCAAACAATGGGTTTGCCTAATTACTCTGGTCTTCGCTTAATGACTACAGTGTTCGCTTAACAACGGCCACAAGTGACCCACTTTATGACTGTCACAACTTACAGCCACAATTGCAGGTTCGCTATGATTATGAGGGATGTCCTCTTTACTGTTTTTTTATGTTCAGTAAGCCTGATGACGTGAGGAGTAATGTGTAAATAAAAATTAAATGCTATCGAAAATTGTATCCATTCTTATTCGAGAAAAATAGAATCCATCTGATTGATACACACTATTGAAAAAGAACGTGAAAGAATGATAAAACATTAGATAAAACTTATCAAAAGAAACTTTTCGGACCAAAAAGAGGCCTGGGAAGGACCTGCGGCCCTCGGCTCAGACAGGTACGGGCACCTCCTTCTTCACCTGCTTTCAGTTTTCAGACTGAAGAGGAGTCTCGGAAGACCTCTGCTTTGTGCAGCAGTACGGGCCCCTTTTGCAGATGGGCTTTGCTTACAGGGCCTTACCAGCTGGCTTCCCAAATCTGATTCTCTCATTCACTTCTCCATTCCATTTGCACACAGCCTCTCCCTTTTCCTTAACAAAAAGTCCTGCACTCTGGCCAAACCCCCATGCTTTCCAGGGTCTGCCACTTGAACAGACCCTTTCTGCAATTAGGAAAGGCCAGAGGGAGCAAAATCCAACTGTGATTGGGGAAAAGGTCTTCTCACTCACACACCCAGACATACACACATTTCTTTCACTCCCCTGGGCTTTAAAAGTTAAAATTTAGAGGTACTCACCTTCACCTTCTTTTCAAAGCAGCCTTTAGCTCAAACTCTCAAAACTCTCTTTACTACCCTGGCTCCACATGGGCAAGGCCTGGGAAACCCATCCACAGACACAAGGGGGTCTGCTGCCGGCAAGATAAGGCTTACCAGTCTCAGTCCATTGGAAAGGTTAGCTTGGAGTCCCATCTGGGGTGCCAAATTGTTCCAAATATTCTGCCCTTTTAATATTTCCTTCTCTGGGGGGCTCACTCCCCACAGCTTATATTAGGAGATTAGATGATGCAAAGTATTAGTACTGCTTTATAAAGCCCTAGTATGACCACACCTGGAATACTGCAGCCAATTTTGGTCACCATATCACAAAAAAGATGTTGAGAGTCTGGAAAAAATTCACAGAAGAGCAATTAAGATGATCCAAGGCCTGGAGACTAAAACATATGAGGAATGGCTGCAGGATTTTGGTTTAGCTAGTCTAAAGGAAAGAAGAAATAGGGGAAACATCATAGCAGTATTCGAATATTTGAGGGGCTGCCACAAAGAAAATAATAATAATAATAATAATAATAATAATAATAATAATAATAATAGTGCTGGTGGTGGTGGTGGTGGTGGTGGTGGTGATGATGATGATGATGATGTTGAAAGGGATCTTGGAGGTCTTCTAGTCCAACCCCCTGCTCAGGCAGGAAACCCTATACCATTTTGGACAAATGGCTGTCCAGTCTCTTCTTAAAACCCTCCAGTGTTGGAGCATTCACCACTTTTGGAGGCAGATTGTTCCACTGGTTAATTGTTTTAACTGTCAGGAAGTTTCTCCTTAGTTCTAGATTGCTTCTCTCCTTGATTAGTTTCCATCCGTTCCTTCTTGTCCTGCCTTCAGGCGCTTTGGAGAATAGCATCCCACTACACACTTCCCTCCATGTAGATGCAGTTCCACTGAGGACCACATGCTGAGTACGGCTGGTCAGCCAGCTATGGATCCATCTGTTGGTGATGCTGTCTAACCCACATTTTTCTATCAAGTAGTAGGTTGTGATCTACTTTATCAAATGCCTTACTGAAGTCCAAGTAAATTATATCCACAACATTTCTCTGATCCACTAATTTTGTCACTTGGTCAAAGAACGCACTAAGGTTTGCCTGGCATGGTCTGTTTTTGACAAACCCATGTTGGCTTTTGGTAATGACTTTGTTTGCCTGTAGGTGTTCGCTGATTCATTGTTTGATTATCTTTTCCAGGATCTTCCCAGGTATTGAGGTCAGGCTGATAGGTCTGTAATTTCCTGGGTCCATTTTTTGAAGGTGGGAACTACATCAGCTCTTTTCCAGTCCTCTGGTAGTTCCACAGTGCTCCAGGATCAGGGTCACCTGGGTGGTGCAAATGGGCATGGAATAATTCCGGACAGAAAGGACGACTGGTTTGAAAGAGGCCATCTATGTCAAAACTGAACAGCCCTTCCTCAACAGAGGGGGAGGGATAGGATATCATATTTCTCCAGTCTACAGCACAGCCCTTTCAGCACTTCCAAGAAGGCCCCACACCCATTTGCACCACTCAGGTGACCCTGAGGACACAGGTAAGCCTCCAAGCAGCCTCAATGACTCTCTAAAAGGATGCAAATGACCGGCTGTCCGCAAGGAGTATCAATCCTGCCATTTCCCCACCATCCAGTCAGAGCTGAAGAAGCTTCTTGGATGAGAAGCGAAACGCCTTCAAAGAAGGAAGGAAATGATTGGTCCATTAGTGGGTGGAAGTGGCAAGAAGGTGACAAGCAACAGGGAGAAAGCAGAACTATTTAACTCATTTTTTGCATCTGTCTTTACACAAAGGGAAAAAACAGACCAACCTATCAAAAATAGTGCCATAAAAAACAAAACAGAAACACAAGTTAAGATAGGCAAGAAAATGGTTAGGGAGCACCTGTCCAGCCTAGATGAGTTCAAATCGCCAGGACCAGATGGATTACACCCCAGAGTTCTCAAGGAACTGGCAGATGTGATATCGGAGCCACTGAACTATATTTTTCAAAGATCCTGGAACACAGGGGAACTACCAGAGGACTGGAAAAGAGCTGATGTAGTTCCCATCCTCAAAAAAGGAAAAAAAATGGATCCAGGAAATTACAGACCTATCAGCCTGACCTCAATACCTGGGAAGATCCTGGAAAAGATAATCAAACAACGAATCAACGAACACCTAGAGGCAAACAAAGTCATTACTAAAAGCCAACATGGGTTTGTCAAAAATAGATCATGCCAGACAAATCTTATTGCATTCTTTGACCAAGTGACAAAATTAGTGGATCAGAGGAATGCTGTGGACATAATTTACTTGGACTTCAGTAATGCATTTGATAAAGTAGATCACAACCTACTACTTGACAAGATAGAAAAATGTGGGGTAGACAGAACCACCACCAGATGGATCCGTAGCTGGCTGACCGGCCGTACTCAGCGAGTGGTCCTCAATGGAACTGCATCTATATGGAGGGAAGTGTGTAGTGGGGTGCCCCAGGGCTCTGTTCTGGGCCCAGTACTCTTCAACATCTTCATCAACGATTTGGATGAAGGGATAGATGGGGAACTCATCAAATTTGCAGACGACACCAAGCTGGCAGGAATAGCCAACACTCCAGAAGACAGGCTTCAGATACAGAAGGATCTGGACAGACTTGAACACTGGGCACTAACTAACAAAATGAAATTCAATGGTGCAAAAAGCAAGATTCTACATTTAGGCAAGAAAAACCAAATGCACAAGTACAGCATAGTTGGCACCATGCTCAATAGTAGTAACTGTGAAAGGGACCTTGGAGTCCTTGGCAGTGTGCTGCAGCTGCCAAAAAGGCCAACACAGTGCTAGGCTGCATTAACAGAGGGATAGAATCAAGATCACGTGAAGTATTAATACCACTCTTCAATGCCTTGGTAAGGCCACACTTGGAATACTGCATCCAGTTTTGGTCACCACGATGTAAAAAAGATGTTGAGACTCTAGAAAGAGTACAGAGAAGAGCAACAAAGATGATTAGGGGACTGGAGGCTAAAACATATAAGGAACGGTTGCGAGAATTGGGTATGTCTAGTTTAACGAAGAGAAGGACAAGGGGGGACATGATAGCAGTATTCCAATATCTCAGGGGCTGCCATAAAGAAGAGGGAATTAAGCTATTTTCCAAAGCACCTGAAGGCAGGACAAGAAGCAACGGGTGGAAACTAATCAAGGAGAGAAGCAACCTAGAACTAAGGAGAAACTTCCTGACAGTGAGAACAATTAATCAGTGGAACAGCCTGCCTCCAGAAGCAGTAAATGCTCCAACACTGGAAGTTTTTAAGAAGAGACTGAACAGCCATTTGTCCGAAATGGTGTAGGGTTTCCTGCCCGAGCAGGGGGGTTGGACTAGATGACCTCCAAGGTCCCTTCCAACTTTACTACTACTACTATTATTATTATTATAAAAACAAAGACAGTCCAGATGCCTCCTGAAAAAAGCATCTTTGGGACAAGGAGCCCATAGTTCACCAGTGTCTTGCCTTTACTCAAGAAGTAAATGACACCCCAACAAAGAAACATATCAGCTCAGTCAAACAAGCTAACAGTAAACAATAGTGTAATCAATGAACAAACCCATGATGAAAACAACACTGCCACCCACACTGACAGGACAAACAATTGTATATAAACAGAGAGCTAAGTGCACCTTCCTTTCTAGCACTGATGATGTTACCTAGTTGGGTTACGAAATATCTGCAAGAAAACCACCAAGCTCAGAGAACACCAAGGGTCCCGCAGTTCAAACTTCAGCAACAATTACAAATATTTGTTTTACTACTGAGAAGCCAAAGAGAGACACTGAAAAAAAGTCAGACACCAGCAGTTCTGCCAATTGTTACTATCTAATTGGTATCCATTGTCTATTGCTAGCTATTCCTCTCCTTCTTACCTCAAGCTATCTTTTAGTTAGGCCTAAGTATCTGCTGAGAAGTATGAGGCCAAGGATATAATAATAATAATAATAATAATAATAATAATAATAATAATAATAATAATAATAATAATAGTAGTAGTAGTAGTAGTAATAATAGTAATAACAACAACAACAACAATAATAATAATGTCCCTTCATCCATGCAGTGACATTGACAGACTCTATCTACCAAGGCAAATAGGTGGGCGTGGAATGCTGCAAGTACATCAGATGGTTGAAGAAAAAAAACGGCTTTGGAAGAATATCTAAAGGACAGTGATGAAGATGCTCTGAAATTAGTATATCAGGAAGTCTTATTGACTACTGGAGAGACCAAACTGGCCTACAAGAAAGACCAAATGAAGAACAGAATAGAGGCATGGGAAGACAAAGCACTACATGGCCAGTACAATAAAAAAAAATAGCTGGGAAAGCAGATATTAACAAGACCTGGCAATGGCTAAGAGCAAGAAAGTTGAAGAAAGAGACAGAGGGACTAATTCTGGCTGCACAAGACCAAGCCTTAAGGACAAATGCATATAAAGTCAAAATTGAGAAGACAGCAACGGATAGTAAGTGCCACCTAATGCAAAGAAGCTGAAGAAACAGTGGACCACTTGGTAAGCTGTTGCAAGAAGATTGCACAGACTGACTACAAGCCGCGGCATGACAAAGTAGCAGCAATGGTGCATTGGAAGATCTGCAAAAAATATCATTTGCCTGTAAGCAAAAACTGGTGGGATCATAAAATAGAGAAAGTCATAGAAAATGATAAAATTAAACTGCTCTGGGACTTCAGAATTCAAACAGACAAGCACCTGCAACATAACACCCCAGACTTAACAATTGTCGATAAGAAAGACAAAAAAGTCTGGATAGTGGACGTGGCAGTGCCTGGAGACAGCAGAATAGAAGAGAAAGAACTGGAGAAGATAACAAAATACAAAGACCTACAAATAGAAATAGAAAGACTGTGGCAAAAGCAAGCAAGGGTAGTACCAATAGTCATAGGCTCCTTGGGTGCAATCCCAAAACAACTGGAGCACCACTTGAACACCATTGGCATTGACAAATTCGCTATTAGTCAATTGCAAAAGGCAGCCTTATTAGGAACTGCTTCCATCCTGCGACGATATCTGTAATACCATCAAACATCCACATCTGCCTATCCCAGGTCCTGGGTAAGGACTCGATAGGTAGACAAAATGCCAAATCCAGTCTGAACATCTGGCTGACTGTGCGATGATCATAATAATAATAATAATAATAATAATAATAATAATAATAATAATAATAATAATATAACCCCCAGTGAGGCACTACCTTGACGTGGTTGTGGGGCTTGTGTACTCTGAGGAAGATGAGAGCTATGCCAGAGGTTCAACCATACTGGACAGGTCTCATCAGAGGAGTCAGACAAAGAGTGTCTCTCCCATAAAAAATATGGTGAGACGTAAATTTCAGAATGCCATACCGGCTCGGATGTCGCCCGGGTTAACAAGGTCCGCGCTAGATATTGGAGTTCCTGGATATCTGGTGAAAAATGGGTTACAGGACTCAGGACTGTTGGCTGAGCAACCAGGGCCAGCAGCTGCAGAACTACTGGAAGAAAAGGTGTTTACCCATCGCAGATACACAGTGATGGAAAACAAAGAAATAATGATCTGTTACTACAGATCAAGTCCAACAAGAAGAGGATATCTAAAACGAATGCACCAGTTCTGGAAAGAACAACATCCAGAATCAGAAATAACAGAACAGAGACTAGCAGATCAATGCCGATTTATAATACGAAATAAAGTATTCACAGAAACAGAATTGGACGAACTGCAAAGGTTTACCCAGGGCAAAGAAATCAAAGCCTTACCAGAAGTAATTCAGAATGTAGAGGCAAACCCAGAATCCAGTAGAGATATACAACTGTTCTCATTTGGAAACCAGGCACCTCTTCCTCAGGAAGAACAAAACCCTCTAACTAAAGAAATAAAAGAATTGAAACAAAGAATAACTGAGCATCTAGAACAGCACAAAAACAACAGAATAAGGCTGCCTGCATTGAAGCTTGTTCCAAAGAAACAGCTAGCACAAGCATTAAAAGATGCAAATACTGCAATAGCAAGTATAAGCACCAATTCACTGCAAGAAACAAACCAACTAATGTACAGCACAGCTGCAGTTATAACTGAATACCTGGGATGCAAAATCAACAAAGAAGAAAAACAAACAAACAGTGCACACAAAAATGGAAGGTTAGACTAGAAAATAAGATCAGCAAGTTAAGATCACATGCAAGCAAGCTAGAACAGATGAAAGAAAAGAAGCTGAAGAACAAGAAGACCAAAGAATACCTAATCAAGAAATACCACTTAGAAACAAGGAAGATCAAGGAAGCACTGGAAATAATAAAGCAACAAATAACAGCTATAGCCAGGAAAATCAGTAGATATGAAGCTCGAATTGCAAACTATAGGCAGAACCTCCAATTTCAATCCAATCAGAAACGTTTCTACCAATCCATCAATGGAGAAACTGCAAGGAATCAGTCAGTACCTGACAAGGAAGAAACAGTGCAGTTCTGGAAGCAGATATGGGATAACCCAAAGAAATACAACAAGGATGCGGCTTGGTTAAAAGAGGTGGATGCAAATAAAACAGAAGTTGAAATGAAAGAACTAGTAATAACAACAAAAATGGTAGAAAAAAGAGCAAAGAAAATCAAAAATTGGTCAGCACCAGGTGAAGATGAACTGCATGGGTTTTGGTTGAAACATCTAACTGTTATACACCCACTCATTGCCAAGCAGTTCAACAATATACTACAAGGAGGAGAAATTGAAAAGTGGCTAACAACTGGGAAAACCTACCTAATAATGAAAAATCCAGCAAAAGGGGCAACACCAGGTAACTACAGGCCAATTACCTGCTTACCAACAACTTTCAAATTACTAACTGGTGTGGTAGCTGATGCAGTACAACAGCATCTAGTTGAAAACAATCTCTTTCCACCTGAGCAGAAAGGAAACCGCCCCAATAGCAGAGGAACAAAAGATCAACTCCTAATAGACAAAATGATCTTGGAAAACTGCAAGAGAAGGAAGACCAACCTGAATGTGGCATGGATTGACTACAAAAAGGCATTTGACTCTCTGCCACATGATTGGATAATCAAGTGCCTAGAAATAACAGGAGTCAATAGAAACATCAGAAAATTTGTGCAAAGATCGATGGCACAATGGAAGACACAGTTGCAGATCAATGGTGAGAAGCTGGGAGAGGTTAATATCAAGAGAGGAATATTTCAAGGAGATTCATTATCACCATTACTATTTGTTATTGCACTGTTTCCTCTGTCAACAATACTGAATAACTCAGGACATGGCTATCAAACATCAAAAACATCTGCTAGACTATCCCACCTCCTTTACATGGATGATCTGAAGCTGTATGGAAAAACATCATCTGAAATAGAATCGCTGCTCAACACTGTCCGTATATATAGCCAAGATATTGTAATGGAGTTTGGCTTGGACAAATGTGCCACACTTACTATCAAACAAGGAAAAATAATGAAAACTGAAGGAATCAAGATGCCCCACGAAAATAACATTAAGAGTCTGATGAGGAAGAGTACTACAAATACTTGGGTATCCTTCAAGCTGACAACATCAAGCACACTGAAGTCAAGAAAAAGATTAGAGGTGAATACATCAAGAGAGTGAAGAAGATCTTAAAATCCAAACTCAATGGAGGAAATACCATAAAGGCAATCAACACCTGGGCAATCCCAGTCATTAGGTACACAGCTGGAATAGTGGACTGGACTCAAGCAGAACTAAAAGCAATGGATAGGCAGACCAGAAAAATAATGACAATGAATCATGCCCTTCATCCACGCAGTGACATTGATAGACTTTATCTACCAAGGCAAATAGGTGGGCGTGGAATGCTACAAGTACATCAGATGGTTGAAGAAGAAAAAATGGCTTTGGAAGAATATCTGAAGAACAATGATGAAGATGCACTGAAATTAGTATATCAGGAAGGCTTACTGACTACTGGAGAGACCAAACTGGCCTACAAGAAAGACCAAATGAAGAACAGAATAGAGGCATGGGAAGACAAAGCACTACATGGCCAATACATGAAAAAAATAGCTGGGAAAGCAGATAATAATAAAACCTGGCAATGGCTAAGAGCAGGAAAATTGAAGAAAGAGACCGAGGGACTAATTCTGGCTGCACAAGACCAAGCCTTAAGGACAAATGCATACAAAGTCAAAATTGAGAAGACAGCAACAGACAGTAAGTGCCGCCTATGCAAAGAAGCTGAAGAAACAGTGGACCACTTGGTAAGCTGTTGCAAGAAGATTGCACAGACTGATTACAAGCAGCGGCATGACAAAGTAGCAACAATGGTGCATTGGAAGATCTGCAAAAAATATCATTTGCCTGTAAGCAAAAACTGGTGGGATCATAAAATAGAGAAAGTCATAGAAAATGATAAAATTAAACTGCTCTGGGACTTCAGAATTCAAACAGACAAGCACCTGCAACATAACACCCCAGACTTAACAATTGTCGATAAGAAAGGCAAAAAAGTCTGGATAGTGGACGTGGCAGTGCCTGGAGATAGCAGAATAGAAGAGAAAGAACTGGAGAAGATAACAAAATACAAAGACCTACAAATAGAAATAGAAAGACTGTGGCAAAAGCAAGCAAGGGTAGTACCAATAGTAATAGGCTCCTTGGGTGCAATCCCAAAACAACTGGAGCACCACTTGAACACCATTGGCATTGACAAATTCGCTATTAGTCAATTGCAAAAGGCGGCCTTATTAGGAACTGCTTCCATCCTGCGACGATACCTGTAATACCATCAAACATCCACATCTGCCTATCCCAGGTCCTGGGTAAGGACTTGATAGGTAGACAAAATGCCAAATCCAGTCTGAACATCTAGCTGACTGTGCGATGATCAATAATAATAATAATAAAGTTGGAAGGGATCTTGGAGGTCATCTAGTCCAACCCCCTGCTCAGGCTTCTGCAGGCAGGTTATTCCACTGGTTAATTGTTCTAACTGTCAGGAAGTTTCTCTTTAGTTCTAGGTCAGTGGTGGCGAACCTATGGCACGGGTGCCAGAGGCGGCACTCGGAGCCCTCTCTGTGGGCACACATGCCATTGCCCCAGCCTTGCCTCCGCCCATGACCCCCTCCTCACCAGCAGCCTCGCTGGAGGAGAGTCGCCCCCAAAGACATAGCAGCCAGGCAGCGTAGACAAGACTCTGCCCTCACCCCCCAATGCGCACAGTTGATGCTGCAGGGCGTGGCCACCATGGCGCTGTTGGGCTGCCTGGGTGATCTGCGGCGCGCTCTGGAGGCAATGAGTGGCCCTGCAGGCAGGCAGGGTGGGGCGGAGCGAGAGCGGGGCAGGGGGTGGGGCATGGGCGGGACCAGTTTTTGGGCACTTGGTCTCTAAAAGATTCGCCATCACTGTTCTAGGTTGCTTGTCTCCTTGATTAGTTTCCATCCGTTGCTTCTTCTCCTGCCTTCAGGCGCTTTGGAAAATAGCTTAATTCCCTCTTCTTTATGGCAGCCCCTGACATATTGGAAGACTGCTATCATGTCCCCCCTTGTCCTTCTTTTAATTAAACTAGACAGACCCAATTCCAGCAACTGTTCCTTATATGTTTTAGCCTCCAATCCCCTGATCATCTTTGTTGCTCTTTTCTGTACTCTTTCCAGAGTCTCAACATCTTGGCAAACAACTCTGAACTGTCATCCATTCTTGAATTTTATCGTCATGAAAAGGTGCTTTTTGATCCAGACTTTTGCTTAATAGATTTTGAACTTGTTTGTGGACACATACCAACAACACTAATACAATAATCAAAAGCTTAGAGTAGCACTAACGGTATAACAGATTTGAAAGGGACCTTGGAGGTCTTCTAGCCCAACCCCTTGCTCAAGCAGCAGACCCACTACCATTCCAGACAAACAGTTGTCCAATCTCTTCTTACAAACCTCCAGCGATGGAGCATTCACAACTCCTGGAGGCAATTTCTTCCATTGATGAATTGTTTTCACTGTCAAGATGTTTCTCCTGAGTTCTAGTTTGGTTCTCTTTTTATTAGTTTCCATCTGTTACTCCTTGTCCTGCCCTCTTATGTGTGACAGCCCGTCAGATATTGGAAGATTGCTATCATGTCACCCTTGGTTCTTCTCTTTGTTAAACTAGACGCATCCGGTTCCTGTAACCGTTCATTGTAAGTTTCATCCTCCAGTCTAAGCTAAGCCAAAAAGGAAATGTGTCCAGATTTTAGAATATTAGAATAATTGAGTTGAAAGGGACCTTAGAGGTCTTCTGCTCCAACCCCCTGCTCAGGCAGGAAACCCTACACCATTTCAGACAAATGGCTATCCAGTCTCTTCTTAAAAACTTCCAGTGTTGGAGCATTCACCACTTCTGGAGGCAGGTTGTTCCACTGGTTGATTGTTCTAACTGTCAATAAATTTCTCCTTAGTTCTAGGTTGTTTCTCTGCTTAATTAGTTTCCATCCGTTGCTTCTTGTCCTGCCTTCAGATGCTTTGGAGAATAGCTTGACTCCCTCTTCTTTGGGGCAGCCCCTGAGATACTGGAAGACTGCTATCCTGTCACCCCTCTTCCTTAAACTAGACATATCCAATTCCAGTAACCGTTCCTTATATATTTTAGCCTATAGGCCCCTGATTCTCTTTGTTGCTCTTCTCTGCATCCTTTCTAGTGTCTCAATATCTTTTTACATGGTGGTGACCAAAACTGGATGCAGATATATATTTGCCATACAACTAAGTTGAAAAAATATTAAGCAAAAGTCTGGATAAAATTCTTGAATTTTATCATGACAATAAAATTCAAGAATGGATGACAGTTCAGAGTTGTTTGCCAAGATGTTGAGACTCTAGAAAGAGTACAGAGAAGAGGAACAAAGATGATTAGGGGACTGGAGGCTAAAGCATATAAGGAACGGTTGCTGGAATTGGGTATGTCTAGTTTAATGAAGAGAAGGACGAGGGGGGACATGATAGCAGCCTTCCAGTATCTCAGGGGCTGCCCCAAAGAAGAGGGAGTCAAGCTATTCTCCAAAGCACCTGAAGGCAGGACAAGAAGCAACGGGTGGAAACTAATCAAGGAGAGAAGCAACCTGGAACTAAGGAGAAACTTCCTGACAGTTAGAACAATTAACCAGTGGAACTCCTTGCCTCCAGAAGCGGTGAATGCTCCAACACTGGAAGTTTTTAAGAAGAGACTGGACAGCCATTTGTCTGAAATGGTATAGGGTTTCCTGCCTGAGCAAGTGGTTGGACTAGATGACCTCCAAGGTCCCTTCCAACATTATTATGATGATTATGATGATTATGATTATTACTCAGTGTGACATTTGCACAAATAAAGATGGACCCACAATCCACATATTTCCCCCTCCCCACAATCAGTAATAACTGCAGTCGTCTTTGAATCTCCTGCTTGGGGACAGGAGCAGGGTGGAGAAGAGTGCGTTTTATTGGAAAGAGCAAAATAGACAGAGAAGCTAGACAGGAAGCAAACATGAAATATATCTTCGTGGGACATGAAAACGGTTGCAACCACAGAAAGCCAGTTAATTTTCCAGAGATAGGAGATACAAATCAGATGAGCAGCTGTTTTGCTTTATAGATTACCTTCCCCCCATCTCCAAGAAAGAGAGATTTAAAAGAACGTTATCTTACTGAAATGAAAAAAAAAAAAAACCACCTCCCATTGCTTTCGAAAGATCTCCAGAGATTTCCTAGTAAATGTCAATTACAGGCTGTGGGAAGTGGCGGTTTATTTCAGCTTTATAAAAGGGGCTGGTGCAGTTTTCCTCAACAATTGCTTCTTGGCCTTCGGTTAAAAACCTGCTTGAAGTGAGGTTCCAGCTGATTACCCTTACTTTAAAGCAGGGGTCTTCAAACCTGGCCCTTTTATGGCACGCTGGCTGAGGACTTCTGGGAGTTGAAGTCCACAAGTCATAAAGGGGCCAAGTTTGAAGACCCCTGCTTTAAACTTTCCAGAGATGTTCGTATCCTCATTTGATCTACGCATTTATTAACAGCAATTGAATCATTTTAATCTTCTTTTTTTTAGCACTGTAAATCAGGGATTGGAACCTGTAGACAGCCAGATGTTGCTGGGCTGTAACTCCTAGCGTGTTGCTGAATTGAACCTGCTGTCTAAGTTCTTTCAATTCTCTTTTCTTCCTTCTCCCAGAGAAAGACAATGCTGTCCATCTCGGTGACGGCTCTGATCTGGTTGGTCTCCCTGAGGACCTTGTCCACAGCTTTGGATCCCACCCTAGAAGGGACATGGAGAGACTGGAAGGCCACGCACGGTAAAGAATACGCCCTGGTGAGTTTGCTCCACTAGAACTCAAATAAATCAGAATACAGCTGGAAGAGAGATTGGAGGTCTTCTAATCCAGACCCCTGCTCAAGCAGGAGATTCTATATCATTTGAGTGGCTGTCCAGTCTCTTCTTAAAAACCTCCAGTGATGGAGCACCCACAACTTCTAGGGGCAAGTGGTTCCATTGATTGATTGTCCTCACTGTTAGGAAGTTTCTCCTTAATTCCAGGTTGCTTCTCTCCTTGATTAGTTTCCATCTGTTGTTTCTGGTCTTGCCTTCTGGTGCTTTGGGAAAATAAGTTGACCCCCTCTTCTTTGAGGCAGCCCCTCAAATACTGGAATATTGCTATCAAGTCACCCCAGTCCTTCTTTTCTCTAGAGTTGTTGTTGTTAATTGCGAAGTCGTGTCCGACCCATCGCGACCCCATGGACAACGTTCCTCCAGGTCTTCCTGTCCTCTACCATCTTCTGGAGTCCATTTAAGTTCACACCTACTGCTTCAGTGACTCCATCCAGCCATCTCATTCTCTGTCGTCCCCTTCTTCTATTGCCCTCAATCTTTCCCAGCATTAGGCCCTTCTCCAGTGAGTCCTTCCTTCTCATTAGGTGGCCAAAGTATTTGAGTTTCAACTTCAGGATCTGGCCTTCTAAAGAGCAGTCAGGGTTGATTTCTTCTAGGACTGACCGGTTTGAACGCCTTGCAGTCCAAGGGACTTGCAGGAGTCTTCTCCAGCACCAGAGTTCAAAGGCCTCCATTCTTTTGTGCTCAGCCTTTCTTCTCTAGAGTAGCCATGCCCAATTCTAAAGATGAAATTTTTATATTTTAATTCAATAATTCTGACACACTTCCACTTTTCCATTGCTATACCTTGACTTCAACTTAAAACAGCCATGTTTAGGATGTGACTTTCTGTTCTTCCTGTCTTCAGACAATATTTTGTGAGGAATCACGTCCTGCACACTGAATGAAAAATGGAAGGAATTTGTTTGGTCGATTGCTGGCTGCCTGAATTCTCGTCTGAGAAACCTTTTGTGGAAGAGAAGAACATTAGTTCTTCTAGATCTTGTGGGTGCCGCTTCTTTAGGCAGATGGGACTAAGGGATCTTCCTGGTTTTTGGCTTCCCAGCAGGAGGAAGAATCCTTTCGAAGAGCCGTGTGGGAGGACAATCTGAAGATGATTGACGACCATAACAAGCAGGCTGACCTGGGGAAATACACCTACTGGCTTGGCATGAACCACTTTGGCGATTTGGTAAGCCTGGAAATTGTCTGTCCGTCTGCCTGCCTGCCTGCCTGCCTATCCATCCATCCATCCATCCATCCATCCATCCATCCATCCATCCCTCTATCTATCTATCTATCTATCTATCTATCTATCTATCTATCTTTCTATCTATCTATCTATCTATCTTTCTATCTTTCTATCTATATCTATCTATCTATCTATATCTATCTATCTTTCTATCTTTCTATCTATCTATCTATCTATCTATCTATCTATCTATCTATATCTATCTATCTATCTATGTCTCTAATTATATTAAAAATACAAATCCTGGGTAAAGCCATGAGATAAAACACCAGGATAACATTAAACAACAAACTGTTTAATACAAGTGCTGAGCTTTCGTCGGCCAACACTGCCGACATTGTCAGAGCATAAAAGCAAGGTTGCTGGGAGTTGTCTTATATCACCGGTCGACTCTGCATTCGATGTTTCGATCTGTGCACTGGTCCACTCATCGTCTCTGGTTGTTTTATTTTTAAAGGGCACATGAGGAAAGGGATTGGGGGGAAGAAATGTAGAAAAAGAACAGCAACCTTGGAAACTATTTGTGTAGCAGCAAACGCGTGCCCTTTAAAAATAAAACAACCAGAGATAATGAGTGGACCAGTGACCAGGTTGAAAAGTCAAATGCAGAATCGACTGGTGATATAACAGAACTCCCAGCAACCTCGCTTTTATGCTCTGACAATGTCGGCAGTGTTGGCCGACGAAAGCTCAGCACTTGTATTAAACAGTTTGTGGTTTAATGTTATCCTGGTGTTTTATCTCATGGCTTTACCCAGGATTTGTATTTTTAATATAATTAGAGACATAGATAGATAGATAGATAGATAGATAGATAGATAGATAGATAGATAGATAGATAGAAAGATAATTATTATCTATCTATCTATCTATCATTGGCAGTTCCCTCCCTCCCACCCACCCAGGACTTAGCTCAGAAGCGTTGCTTGAGCAGGGTCCATAAGACTATCTGGGACACCACACATCCTCTTCACAACCTGGTTTTCCTTGTTACCTTCTGGGAGGAGGGGGCTCCGTGGTATCCAAAGCAGAACATCCAGATTCAGCCAGAGTTTCATTCCATACAGAATTAACCTTGTGATCTCTCAAGCTTCCTCTTTCCGTTATATATTCAAGATGGACAGTATTTAATAGTTATTTGCTACATATATGTAGGTGGGGGTCTATACATATGTTGTTCATAGTATGTTTAGGTGTGGGTCATGTATGTGTTTCACTTTGAGAGTGGGCAACTAAATTTCATTTTTGATGTGAGCCGTTGTGCCCACAGTAAAAAAAAAGACAATAAAGGTTATATTATCTTGTCTTACCTATCTATCATCTATCTGATTTCTACAGCCACCCATCTCAGCAAATGACTCTAGTTTTCACTGATTTATTAGGCATAGATGTCCTATTCTGGAACGTATGTAACCCTAACTAGAGAGCAGGTATCAGTATGTTAGAATATCTGGCAATTATTGGGTTAAATGCTAGGTATGTTGATGGGTCACTGGGAGGAGTCTCAAAAGGTCATTGGGAAACTTCCTGGACACAAGCCAGGGTGGAATCTCTTTGTCTGAAAGAAGCATGGGCCATCGAAGGTCACACAATGAGCTTGAGTCGTTATAAAGATGGTATGGAAGAGAGCATCATACTTTTACCTAAAGAAATGGTCTGAAGAAATGGACAAAAGATGTATTTTCCAGGAGTAACAACCACAGTGTGAATACAAGTAATCTTTCTGATTAAATTTTTTTTTGTTATGAGATTGTTTCTTTTGAGTTATCTATCTGACTTGATTTAAAGAAGGCACTTTATATCAGAGTCAGAATATGTCCCTTTTCCTAAAAGTTCCAGATTCTATTCTATTCTATTCTATTCTATTCTATTCTATTCTATTCTATTCTATTCTATTCTATTCCACTCCACTCCACTCCACTCCACTCCACTCCACTCCACTCCATTCCATTCCATTACTTAAAAATACATAATTTTAAATATTGGGTGTGTTTAAGCCATCTCTGTGAATTCATTCATTCTTTACCATCTCTCCCAATCTATTATCCAGACTGGGAATGGTAGCATTTTACCTGCCAGGTGTTTGAGGTGATTCATAGGGGCTGGGGAATTCTGGGAGTTGAAGTCTAGACATCTGAAAGTTGCCAAGGTTGAGAAACACTGAAATTGACTTAATTATGCCCAAATCCTCTATGATAACCGGGTTTGTTCATAACATTTATTCTTTGCATTTGATCATGGGATAAAACTTATTAAGGAGTGTCAGAAGAAAAATCAGATCCAGTTCCAAGCCAGGAGTAAGACACTGGAAGTAAAATGGAGACTAAGATGATGGAAATAAAATGGAGGCTGGCTGCTTAGGAAAGAAGGTTTAATGATGAGCAGAACCAACAACAGCATGTAGTTCTGGGACAATTGGCGTTTGGTGAATACAAAGATTTTTATACAGTTTTGCAGCAATTGGAGGCCTGCTTTCTGTGCTTCTGTTACTAGATTTATTTAGTCTGTTTCGCAAAGGCTAGCAATGAGTCTAAAATAGGGCTTTTCAACCAGTGGTACGGGTACCACGAGTGGTACATCGGCACCTGGCAGGTGGTACGCGGCCCTGCCCAGCCTAGCCAAGTGTAGCGGAGGAGGGAATGAGCCAAAGCACAGCGCAGGACTTGCCATGAAAGAGTCCTCAGGAGCTGCAGGGGTAAGTCGAGGACTACCTGTACTTTATCCCTTTTTTCCTTTTTGGGGGGGGGGTCATCAAGTTTTTGACTGGGGTCAAGTTTTTGCTTGTCAAAAGGTTGCAAAAGGGGATCAGATGACCCTGGGACACTGTGACCATCATAAATATGAATCAGTTGCCAAGCATCCAAATATAAATCACATGACCCTGGGCATGCTGCAATGGTCATAAATGTGAAAAATGGTCATAAGTCATTTCAGTGCAATTGCAACTTTGAATAGTGGGGGTTTTTTGGTGGGTTTTTTTTTGGTTTGGTGTTTTGTTTTTTTTTTTTTTGGTCATCAAGTTTTTGACACCTTGCTAGGTGGTACTCGAATATTGCCATATCCTAAAAGTGGTACAGTCGATGAAAAGGTTGAAAAGCCCTGGTCTAACTCCTTGAGTTTTAATCTTGAGTTTTAATCTTGCCAAATAGATGTAATTAATTTTATCTCCTTATCTTCAGTGATTATTACATTTAGTAGGCTCTCTTTGTAAATCTATAGACTTGTTTCAATGTTTCTGCTTTTCGCAATAACCAGGGTTTTCATGAGTGAAGTTCTGTTTCTCTATTTCTTTTCCTGAGCTTCATTCTTGTGATTTGGGGGGGCATAGTAAAAAGGATTGGGGTGTGTATGTGCATTCTTACCACAGGAGTAAGATGAGAAGTGGAAATGGAGATCTGTTAAGATTGTTCTTCTTCTCCTCCTCAGACCAATGAAGAGCTTGACAACAGGCTGCATTACCTGTTCTCTGACTTTGATAATGTAACCAAAGGCAACGGAATCATGTTCAAATCCTCAGCCGATCCAGATATTCCTGACCAGGTGGATTGGAGAATCAAAGGTGCTGTCACCAAAGTCAAAGATCAGGTGGGTCATGGTGGATGGTTCTGGGTATTATGTATAGATGTTTTTAAGAAAGAGAAGAGGGTTATGATCTGGCCGTTTGGCCACGAGTCAGAATTTGACAGGTTCACGAAGATAAAGCTAAATTCTTTCCTCTCTTAACTTCATCCCTAAAACTTTAATCCTGTCAGAAAGATACCACTTTACAATGGCTTGGTAAGGCCACACTTGGAATACGGCATCCAGTTTTGGTCACCACGATATAAAAAAGATGTTGAGACTCTAGAAAGAGTACAAAGAAGAGCAACAAAGATGATTAGGGGACTGGAGGCTAAAACATACAAGGAACGGCTGCTGGAATTGGGTATGTCTAGTTTAACGAAGAGAAGGACGAGGGGGGACATGATAGCAGCCTTCCAGTATCTCAGGGGATGCCCCAAAGAAGAGGAAGTCAAGCTATTCTCCAAAGCACCTGAAGGCAGGACAAGAAGCAACGAGTGGAAACTAACCAAGGAGAGAAGCAACCTAGAACTAAGGAGAAACTTCCTGACAGTGAGAACAATTAACCAGTGGAACAACCTGCCTCCAGAAGCGGCAAATGCTCCAACACTGGAGGTTTTTAAGAAGAAACTGGACAGCCATTTGTCCAAAATGGTATAGGGTTTCCTGCCTGAGGAGAGGGTTGGACTAGATGACCTCCAAGGTCCCTTCTAACTTTATTATTATTATTATTATTATTATTATTATTATTATTATTATTATTACCAAAGTTACAACGTCCCTGAAAAAAAGTGACTTAGGACCATTTTTCACACTTAACGGTGATCAAAATTCGGACGACTGGCAACTGACTCGTATTTATGACAGTCACAATATGTCCCTGGGTCCAGTAAACACCATTTGCAGCCTTCTGACAAGCAAAGTCAATGGGAGGGAGCCCAATTTCACTTAACGACCAGGTTATTCTCTTAGCAACGGAAAAGTCATAAAATGGGGCAAAACTCACTGAATAAATGTCTCACTTAGCAACATAAACGTTGGGCTCAATTATGGTTGTAAGTCAAGGATTGCTTGTCTATAAAACACAATAAACGCAGGATATAAATAAATAAATAAATAAATGTATATCCTGGCTTTATTTTTTATTATAAACAGCTCAAAATGGCAGACTTAAGTAATAGGAAGAAGAAGATGTAATTCTCCCTCCTCCTCCTCCTTTCCCCACAACAACATCCCTGCGAGGTGGGCTGGGCTGAGAGGCAGGGATTGGCCCAAAGTCACCCAGCTGGCTTTCATGTCCAAGGCGGGACTAGAACTCACAACCTTCTGATGATTGGCCAGTCAACCACTTGACCAGTGGAACTACCTGCCTCAGAAGTGGTGAATGCTCCAACACTGGAAGTTTTCAAGAAGAGACTGGACAGCCATTTGTCTGAAACGGTATAGGGTTTCCTGCCTGAGCAGGGGGTTGGACTAGATGACCTCCAAGGTCCCTTCTAACTTTATTGTTATTGTTATTATAACTCATTTTACTACCAAGTACCGAGAACAAATAACTTGTTAAAGGAACATAAATTAAAGGTATAAACTGAAAGCAACTAATCAGGGCAACAGTTTGCCTCCAGAGGTTGTGGATGCTCTATCACTGGATAGCCATTTATCCGCAATGGTACTATAGGGTCTCCAGCTCAAGCACAGGAGTGGAGTAGAAGACCTCTAAGTTCCCTGCCAACTCTGTTATATCTGCATTCTGAGTTTTCAGATGCTCAATGAGTCACTCCAATTTTTTCCTTTCTTTTTGACCAGGGCAACTGTCGCTCCAGCTGGTCCTTCAGCGCCACTGGCGCTCTGGAAGGCATGCATTTCAAGAAGACGGGGAAGCTGGTCTCGCTGAGCGAACAAAATCTGATCGACTGTTCTAAGCAACAGGGGAATAAAGGGTGTAAAGGTGGAATGATGCACCTAGCTTTTGAATCTGTGAAGAAGCGTGGAGGGATCGATTCAGAGCAATCCTACCCTTATGATGGAGAGGTAATAAATGATCGAACCTGTGTCTATCCCAGCCCCGTTCCTGTGCACGCTTCGAGTGGAACTGTTTTATTTGAGATTCTAGAAAGAGTGCAGAGAAGAGCAACAAAGATGATTAGAGGTCTGGAGGCTAAAACATATAAGGAAAGGCTGCTGGAATTGGGGATGTCCAGTTTAATGAAGAGAAGGACGAGGGAGGACAGGATAGCCTTGTTGCAGTATCTCAGGGGCTGCCCCAAAGAAGAGGGAGTCAAGCTATTCTCCAAGGCGCCTGAAGGCAGGACAAGAAGCAACGGGTGGAAACTAATCAAGGAGAGAAGCAACCTAGAACTGAGGAGAAACTTCCTGACAGTGAGAACAATTAATCCGTGGAACAGCCTGCCTCCAGAAGCAGTGAATGCTCCAACATTGGAGGTTTTTAAGAAGAGACTGGACAGCCATTTGTCTGAAATGGTGTAGGGTTTCCTGCTTGAGCAGGGGGTTGGACTAGATGACCTCCAAGGTCCCTTCCAACTTTATTATTATTTATTATTGTTGTTATTATTATTATTATATCTTTTATTCATTAAACATGAACCTCAGCCAACTGAACATTCAAATTGGCTAGCGCTGATGGTTGACACGGGTTGCTACCAGCATCCTAGGTGTCAACCAGGTACATCATCATCATCATCATCATCATCATCATCATCATTATTATTATTATTATTATTATTATACATCTCTAGCTGAAAATGCCTCCAGCAATAGGATGGGAGAGGGTTCGATTTCTTATCATCATTGTTTTCTTCTGCAGGTTGGTTTCTGTCGCTATAAGCCTAAGGAATCCGTTACCAGATGTAACTCATTTGGAAGGATCCAGAAGGGGGATGAAAAAGGTCTTCAGGAGGCTGTGGCCAAGATTGGTCCAGTTTCGGTTGGAATAGATGCTCGGAGTACCAAGTTCCACTTCTATAAGTCAGGTAAGGTTCCTGAGGGCTTGTGGTTCATGCCATCTCCTCTGCCAACTAATATTCAACGCTGATACGCCCATACTCCATCTAAGTATTAAATAGTTATGGTTTTTTTTTCAAGATGGTGACAAGAAGGAGAGCTTCTAGTTTATTTCAGGTCAGGTGAACAGAACAGAACAGAACAGAACAGAACAGAACAGAACAGAACAGAACAGAATAGAATAGAATAGAATAGAATAGAATAGAATAGAATAGAATAGAATAGAAAACAGGAGACCTTATCCCATTTCAGACAAGTGACTGTCCAGTCTCTTCTTAAAAACCTCCCGTGATGAAGCACCCATAACTTCTGGTGGCAAGCTGTTCCACTGGTTAATTGTTCTCACTGCTAGGAAGTTTCTCCTTAGTTCCGGGTTGCTTCTCTCCTTGGTTGGTTTCCATCCATTCCATTCCATTCCATCCCTGCTGGCAGGGGAGATCACAACTGTCCCTGTTGATTATTTCCTATAGGCATGTCATAGAATAGAATAGAGCTGGAAGGGACCTTGGAGGTTTTCTAGTCCAGCCCCCTGCTCAAGCAGGATGACCTGTACCATCTCAGACAAGAGACTGTCCAGCTTCTTCTTTAAAAACACCAGTGATGGAGCGCCCATGATTTCTGGGGGTAATCTGTTCCACTGGTTGATTGTCCTCGCTGTCAGGAAGTTTCTCCTTAATTGCAGATTGCTTCTCTCCTTGATCAGTTTCCAACCATTGTTTCTCGTCCTACCCTCTGGTGCTTTAGAGAATAATGTGACCCCTCTTCTTTGTGGCAGCCCCTCAGATACTGGAACACTGCTATCATTTCTTCTTTTCTTTAGACTAGCCAAATCCAAGTCCTGCAGCCATTCTTCATATATTTTGGTCTCCAGGCCTTTGATCATCTTAGTTGCTCTCCTCTGAAGTTTTTTCCAAACTCTCAACATCTCTGTTGATATGGTGACCAAAACTGGCTGCATATTCCAGCTTTGGTCTTATTAGAGTTTTATAAAGCGGTACTAATACTTCACTTATTCTTGATTCTATGCCTTTGTTTATACAACCCAGGATTGTATTAGCTTTTTTGGCTGCTGCTGCACACTGCTGGCTCATAGTCAAGTGATCGTCCCCTAGGACTCCAAGGTCCCTCTCACAGTTACTGTGTTTAAGCCAGGTCTCACCCAATCTGTACTTGTACCTTTGATTTTTTCCCTGCTTAAATGTAAAACTTTGCTTTTCTCCACATTGAAACTCATTTTGTTGGATAGGGTCCATTGTTCCAGTTTGTCAAGATCTTTTTGGATCCTGAGTTTGTCTTCTGGGGTGTTGGCTACTCCTGTCAGTTTGGTGTCATCTGCGAATCTGATGAGTTCCCCTTCCATTCCCTCATCTAAGTCATTTATTTGAAATACCTTTGCACATTCTAGATAAGTTATCAGGTGTTAAAAACCAGCGATACATCATTTTGTTAAAAAAAAAAAGGTTATAATTCAATGTGAATTTTAAGCCTTTTATCCACATATTCTCCCCTTGTTCAAGCATCACATTATCCCTTGCCCACTGGATCATGCAGTGTTTTACACATCCATTTTCCAAATTTAATTTTAATAACTTTTTATAGACCTTGGCAATTATAATCAAGGAGAGAAGCAACCTAGAACTAAGGAGAAACTTCCTGACAGTGAGAACTTCCAGAAGCAGTAAATGCGCCAACACTGGAAGTTTTTAAGAAGAGACTGGACAGCCACTGGTCCGAAATGGTATAGGGTTTCCTGCCTGAGCAGGGGGTTGGACTAGATGACCTCCAAGGTCCCTTCTAACTTTACTATTACTATTATTATTATTATTATTATTATTATTATTATTATTATTAGGGTTTCCTGCCTGAGCAGGGGGTTGGACTAGATGACCTCCAAGGTCCCTTCCAACTTTACTATTATTACTATTATTACTATATGATCATCACTACCACACAGTAGGATTTCCAATTCATTTTTGGGCAAACCCAGAACCATGGCCTTTTTGTCTAGTTTAAATCTTTCCTTCATTTGTGGATATGTAAACCAGCGACAAGCGTGGCCTTCTAATTCTAATTCTTCCCTGGACTTGAGGACGAGGTCTCCAGAATTGAGAGATTCTATTTTACCACACATCAGATGGAGAAATTCTTAAGGTTATTCTTTGAAATACAAAAAAGGTGCCAGAAAACTCTCCATTTATTTAGCCCACTAGGATACCAACCAGTGGTGGGATTCAAATAGGGGAACAATCGGTTCTCTCTTTGGATGCAGCTTCCGGAAGTCCATTCTGGGCCTGGGCAACAAAAAATTAGCTACCGGTTCTGCCAAACTGGTGCAAACTGGCTGAATCCCACCACTGGGTTGATAGATAGATAGAGAGAGAGAGAGAGAGAGAGAGAGAGAGAGAGAGAGAGAGACAGACAGACAGACAGACAGACAGACAGACAGACAGACAGACCTAGATGATTGATTCAATGGTGGGATTCAAATAGGTGAACAACCGGTTCTCTGTGTGGATGCTGCTTCCGGAAGTCCATTCTGGGCCTGGGCAACAAAAAATTAGCTACCAGTTCTGCCGAACTGATGCGAACCGGCTGAATCCCACCACTGGGTTGATAGAGATAGATAGATAGATAGATAGATAGATAGATAGATAGATAGATAGATAGATAGATAGATAGATAGACAGACAGACAGACAGACAGACAGACAGACAGACAGACAGACAGACAGACAGACCTAGATGATTGATTCAACGGTGGGTTTCAAATAGGTGAACAACCGGTTCTCTGTGTGGATGCCGCTTCCAGAAGTCCGTTCTGGGCCTGGGCAACAAAAAATTAGCTACCGGTTCTGCCGAAGTGGTGTAAACCGGCTGAATCCCACCCCAAGCAGAGATTATCATATTTCATCCTGGGTTCAAACATATACACTGAACATAGAACTGCTAGGTTTATAACTAAGACTCTGGTGCTATGAACCCAATACATTGAACAATTGGAGTATCTTGCCAGGGGGATTCAATTATTTATTGTTTCTTAGTATTAACACATTTATATCTCACAAATGAAGGCGAATGCACATATCCCAGGATAACATTGCAGTATTCGATCTGGGTCAGTCGCTGGGACCAGCGATTGTTGCCATCTAAGTTTTTGGGCTCTCGCTGAAGAGGCGTTTCCCTGAAGATTGGATCCTACAACATTTGTATCTTATCACTTTATTTCCTCCTATCTACCCTATTTTGAAATTAGACTGTTGAAGGAAAAGTCTTCATCATGATTCAGTCCAAGCTAGGAATAAATAACATGGTGACTGCTTTAGAAAGAAGGTTGCAGTTTATTGAAGAGGAGAGCCAGAAAGGAAGACTGCTCTGGAAGAAAAGAGAGAGAGCACATGTAGGGAGTGGGTTTTTGTACTCTCTGGAGCCTTTTGTTTGGAGTTGTTCCTGTGGCAGGAACTTTGACCTGAGTCTGAGTGTGCCCTTTGGTATCTGTGGGTTAATCCTATTATGTCCTGTCTTAGAGTTTGGGTGGGGTATGTAGATTTTATTTTTATTTTTTATATATATTTAAAGATTTTTATTGAGTACAAAGAAAAAAAAGAATTAACCCTTCTCAATCGATAAGAGGAGAATGTTGGTAGCTCAGGGTTGAAGGGAGGAGGGTTTTTTTGGTGTTCTCTGAGCTTGGTTGTTTTCTTGCAGATCTTTCATCAGTAACGATGTTACCTAGTCAGGTAATGAAACGTCTGCAACAAAACAGCCAAGCTCAGAGAGCACCAAGGACCCTTCTCAATGTTCTTCCTTTGTAGAGTGGATCTTTTTTTTCTCCAGCACAGGATAAAATAGTTGCTAAACATATTAAATGGCCAAGAAGAAGAAGCTAAAAGGCACCAATGAATTTTTTTAAAAAAAAAATCTGTTTGATCAACATTGTCCTAGGGCAGGAGTAGGCAACCTTGGCTGTTTTATGACTGGTGGACTTCAACTCCCAGAATTCCTGAGCCAGCCGTGCTGAGGGGAAAGGGAGAGGTTTCCAAGCTGAGCCAAGCTGGCTCAGGAATTCTGGGAGTTGAAGTCCAGGAGTCATAAAAGAGCCAAGGTTGCCTACCCCTGACCTATACCATCTCAGACAAGTGACTGTCTAGCTCAACTGTGGTCTTAACGCAAGGACTACCTTTACCCATTGTGTCTTTTATGGACTAACCCAGGGGTAGGCAACCTCGGCTCTTTTATGACTCGTGGACTTCAACTCCCAGAATTCCTGAGCCAGCATGGGGGAACTATAGCCCCTTCATGACTCGTGGACTTCAACTCCCAGAATTCCTGAGCCAGCATGGGGGAACTATGGCCCCTTCATGACTCGTGGACTTCAACTCCCAGAATTCCTGAGCCAGCATGGGGGAACTATAGCCCCTTCATGACTTATGGACTTCAACTCCCAGAATTCCTGAGCCAGCATGGGGGAACTATGGCCCCTTCATGACTCGTGGACTTCAACTCCCAGAATTCCTCAACCAACATGGGGAAACTATGGCCCCTTCATGACTCGTGGACTTCAACTCCCAGAATTCCTGAGCCAGCATGGGGGAACTATGGCCCCTTCGTGACTTATGGACTTCAACTCCCAGAATTCCTGAGCCAGCATGGGAGAACCATGGTCCCTTCATGACTGGTGGACTTCAACTCCCAGAATTCCTGAGCCAGCATGGCTCAGCTTGGAAACCTCTCCCTGTCCCCTCAGCATGGCTGGCTCAGGAATTCTGGGAGTTGAAGTCCGCGAGTCATAAAAGGGCCAAGTTTTATGAGTATAAAAGAGCCAAGGTTGCCTACCGCTGTCCTAGGGGATTGGTTTCCTGGAAAAAGCAGAGAAATACTATTATAGCCTAAAGGTTTTGTCCAGTGCCCAGGTGAAAGCATCTCCACTAGGGTGTGTTTCAAATTAGGGGTGCTACATTGAAAAGGCCTCTTTCTTTACAGATCTCTGCCACAACCAAGATGGGCTGGGATACCTGGCTGACATTTTAGAAATCTTTCTGAGTCAGCCAGCAAGGATGGGTTTGCTCTCTATCCAGGTGTATTTTATTCTCTCTATCCAGGTATATTTGGAAGCTACAACAAAGGATTAAAACAGATAACTCATGATATGCTGATTGTTGGTTATAACGACTCCAAAAAGGACAGCGGCTATTGGATCCTAAAGAACAGGTGAGTAAAAAAACAACAGAGCGCAGAAGTGTAAGAAATGGGAAATTTAATTGCTGTATAACTTACTCATTTTTTCCCATGGGATTTTCCCACATAAAAATTCATTTTATTCATTACATTTATTGGCCACCCATCTTACCACACACCCAGAGGGTAACTCTGGGCGGCTTACAATGTTAAATTTTTGCTTCCCCCAAGATCGTTCTTCAGCTGGGTTTGGAAGACAATGCTCCTGAAGTACTTATAATATAATATAATAGTAGTAAAGTTGGAAGGGACCTTGGAGGTCATCTAGTCCAACCCCCTGCTCAGGCAGGAAACCCTACACCATTTCGGACAAATGGCTGTCCAGTCTCTTCTTAAAAACTTCCAGTGTTGGAGCATTTACTGCTTCTGGAGGCAGGCTGTTCCACTGATTAATTGTTCTCACTGTCATTAGTTTCCACCCGTTGCTTCTTGTCCTGCCTTCAGGGGCTTTGGAGAATAGCTTGACTCCCTGTTCTTTATGGCAGCCCCTGGAATACTGCTATCATGTCCCCCCTTGTCCTTCTCTTTGTTAAACTAGACATACCCAATTCTAGCAACCGTTCCTTATATGTTTTAGCCTCCAGTCCCCTAATCATCTTTGTTGGAGATGTGGATGTTATAATCCATGTCATATTGAGGATGTGAGGAAGGTGATATCTATCTCAAGTAGCATCACCTGAAAATCAAATGGAAAGCTTTTCCTTATCTGGAGCACTTGGATATTTGAACACCCTGTCTTATTGTTCTGTAAAGATGGGCAAGGCGACCACCAGGACTTGCTCTGAGCACCCACAATGTTCTCAGCAGTTAGCATCTGCCTTATATAACCACTTTGTTGTTAGTTGCAAAGTTGTGTCTGACCCATCGTGAGCCCATGGACAATGTTCCTCCAGGTCTTCCTGTCCTCTACCATCTTCTGGAGTCTATTTAAGCTCACACCTACCGCTTCAGTGACTCCATCCAGCCACCTCCTTCTCTGTCGTCCCCTTCTTCTATAACCACTATCTTCTGTTAATATTCCATGTGAAGGTATCACGCTGTGGGAAATTGCAAATGAATTCTCACTGGGTCAAACATTTATCCGAATTACCTGGAAAGTCATCCCAAAGATGCTTTTTCAGGAGGCAACTGGATTTTCTTGAGGTTTTATTTTAAAAATGTTTCGCTTCTCTTCCAAGAAGCTTCTTCAGCTCTGACTGGATGGTGCAGAATGGAAGGATTTATAGCCCTTGCAGACAGCTGATCATTTGCATCCTTTTAGAGAATCGTTGAGGCCACCTGGAGGTTTGTTTGTGTCCTCAGGGTCCCCTGAGTGGTGCAAATGGGTGTGGAGCCTCATCAGTTCCAAGAAGGCTCGACACCCATTTGCACCACTCAGGTGACCTTAAGGACACAGGCAAATCTCCAGGTGGCCTCAAGGACTTGCTAGAAGAACACAAATGACCAACTGACTGCAAGGAGTATAAATCCTTCCACTCTCCACCATCCAATGAGAGCTGAAGAAGCTTCTTGGATGAGAAATGAAACGTCTTCAAAGAAAAACAAGAAAGGCCAGTTGCCTTGTGAAAAAAGCATCTTTGGGATAATTATGACCTGGATGACAGAGAATCTCCAAAGACATTTTAGCGATACCTGGAAAGTCCTTCTGAAGTTTAGCTTGTACGGTCTTCTTTTCAATTTTGGCCCAATGATTCTGTTCTGGTCCATTCTCTCTTCCATGTTACAACCCTTCAGATATCAGTCCCCCTCAACTGTCCTTTCTTATTTATTTACTTAGCATATGGCATGTCATACATGGACTTGCAATTTATATTAACATTTTACCTAGATTTTTTTTTAAAAAACATAAAATATGAAGGTTAAAAAATTCTATATTCAGATACCAACGTCTAGGGCAGGGATAGGCAACCTTGGCTCTTTTATGACTCATGGACTTCAACTCCCAGAATTCCTGAGCCAGCATGGCTCAGCTTGGAAACCTCTCCCTTTCCCCTCAGCGTGGCTGGCTCAGGAATTCTGGGAGTTGAAGTCCACGAGTCATAAAAAGCCAAGGTTGCCTACCCCTGGCCTAGGGGATTCTGGGAGTTGAAGTCCCAGATCAGGGGTAGGCAACCTTGGCTCCTCATGCTCATTTTCAATAGAGAGAGAGCCAGCATGGGGGAACTATGGCCCCCTCATGACTCGTGGACTTCAACTCCCAGAATTCCTGAGCCAGCATGGCTCAGCTTGGAAACCTCTCCCTTTCCCCTCAGCGTGGCTGGCTCAGGAATTCTGGGAGTTGAAGTCCACGAGTCATAAAAAGCCAAGGTTGCCTACCCCTGGCCTAGGGGATTCTGGGAGTTGAAGTCCCAGATCAGGGGTAGGCAACCTTGGCTCTTTTATGACTCATGGACTTCAACTCCCAGAATTCCTGAGCCAGCATGGGGGAACTCAGCGTGGCTGGCTCAGGAATTCTGAGAGTTGAAGTCCATGAGTCATAAAAGAGCCAAGGTGGCCTACCCCTGCCCTAGGCCATTTAACCATTAAAACACAGCATCGTTTATATATGGGAAAAAAATCAGATACTGAAGCGGTATACAGGTAGTCCTCAACTTACAACAGTTCATTTAGTGACTGTTTGAAGTTACAACGGCACTGAAACAAGTGACTTACGACCAGTTTTCACACTTACGACCATTGCAGCATCCCCGTGGCCACGTGATTTATATTTGGATGCTTGACAACCGATTCACATTTATGACAGTTGCAGTGTCCCGGGGTCACGTGATCCTCTTTTGCAAGCTTGTGATAAGCAAAGTTAAGCCAGATTCACTTAACAACGGTATTACTAACTTAACAACTGCAGTGATTCACTTAACAAATGTGGCAAGAAAGGTCGTAAAATTGAGCAAAACTCACTTAACCAATATAAAGTTTGGGCTCAGCAGTGGTTGTAAGTTGAGGACTACCTGTATGCCCTCAGTTTACCGTCAGTCACGATGTGATATATAGTTTGACATGGGACTCTGCAGTCACACTGAGGGGAGGATACTATGCCCCATTTATGCAGTGAGTCCCAGCAGATGCTGTGTGAGGTCATCAGGCTAAACATACCCAGATCTTCTTAGGCTGAGTTTCCATCTTGAAGTCACGTTGCATAACCCCTGTGAAGCCATGGACCAGGAACCTGGTCTGCTGTTGTCATTGTTGAAAGAAAAATCAGGTCCAGTTCCAAGCCGAGAGTAAGATGCTGGAAATAAAATGGAGGCTGGCTGCTTTTGAAAGGTCTGTTTATTGATGAACAGAACCAGCAACAGCATGCATTCTAGAACAGTTGACAAAATGGCTGAGTGGATGGATATTTACAGGGTTCCAATTGAGACGCTCCAGGGGGTTGTGCAATGTAGTGAGCCTTGTGCCTTTTGCTAGTCTAATGCTATGTCCTAAAGGTCATGCCCTGTCCTTAGAATTTGAGTGGGGGAATGTAAATTTTTAATCCCATCAGCCGTGGGGGCTGAGGGTGTTTTGTTTACGAATAGATTGGCCCCAGTCTTTCTTAATAGGTACAAAATATCCATCTCTAAAGACTTGAGACTTCTGCTTGAGGCTGTTAAGAAAGACTGGGGCTGCTTTCTGCCTTTGTTAAGACTTTTCTCCATTTCTCCTTTCGGGAAATATAATATTCTGCCTCTTTTTAATATTAAGAATAAATATTTTAATCTGGGAGGGGGGCCTTCCTACACCATAAAGGCCAACACAGTGCTGGGCTGCATTAACAGAGGGAGAGAATCAAGATCACGTGAAGTGTTAATACTTCTTTACAATGCCTTGGTAAGGCTACACTTGGAATACGGCATCCAGCTTTGGGCAATGTAAAAAAGATGTTGAGACTCTAGAAAGAGTGCAGAGAAGAGCAACAAAGAGGATCAGGGGACTGGAGGTTAAAACATATAAGGAACGGCTGCTGAAATTGGGATATGTCTAATTTAATGGAGAGAAGGACTAGGGGGGACAGGATAGCAGCCTTCCAGTATCTCAGGGGCTGCCCCAAAGAAGAGGGAGTCAAGCTATTCCCCAAAGCACCTGAAGGCAGGACAAGAAGCAATGGGTGGAAACTAACCAAGGAGAGAAGCAACCTAGAACTAAGGAGAAACTTCCTGACCGTTAGAACAATTAACCAGTGGAACAACCTGCCCCCAGAAGCAGTGGATGCTCCAACACTGGAAGTTTTCAAGAAGAGACTGGACAGCCATTTGTCTGAAATGGTGTAGGGTTTCCTGCCTGAGCAGGGGGTTGGACTAGATGACCTTGAAGGTCCCTTCCAACTTTATTATTATTATTATTATTATTATTATTACCACCATATAGTTCCTTTTTTAAAGATGGCTGCCTCCCTGTTAACACATGGCAAAAAGCCTATTTTTGCACCATGCTTTTCGAGCTATGCGAAACTTCAGCTAGAAGCATGAATGATCCACTGTGCTGCAGAATTCCAGAAATAAATATTCTGTATTCTTCCCTTCACAGCTGGTCCAATGTTTGGGGTGAGAAAGGTTACATGCGCCTAGCCCAGGGGTAGGCAACCTTGGCTCTTTTATGACTCGTGGACTTCAACTCCCAGAATTCCTGAGCCAGCCATGCTGAGGAGAAAGGGAGAGTTTCCAAGCTGAGCCTTGCTGGGTCAGGAATTCTGGGAGTTGAAGTCCACGAGTCATAAAAGAGCCAAGGTTACCTATCTCTGGCCTAGGCCTAGGATGCTTTATGACTTGTGGACTTCAACTCCCAGAATTCCTAAGCCAGCCATGCTGAGGGAAAAGGGAGAGTTTGCAAGCTGAGCCATGGTGGCTCAGGAATTCTGGGAGTTGAAGTCCACGAGTCATAAAAGAGCCAAGGTTGCCTACCCCTGGCCTAGCCAAAGGATCAAATGAATGCGCCGTGGCCAATTATGCCGTCTTTCCTATCCCAGATCCAAAGAAGGGGATGCAATCTTCCCTTTCACCATAAGGATCGTTTGAAATGCAGAGCTAAAAGTTACCAGTGAATCGCTTGCTGCTTCTGAAGCTTCTGGAAAAAAGAAAAAAAAAAATGTTAATAAATGCTTTGGGGCAATGCTCCTCAGAGCTGACCCAGCACACACTCTTGTATTATGTGCTTGTGTTTATTAGGGACATGGTATTGGTATAAATGTGGCTTAATTCCCCATGCCATGTCAGAATTCCTGATGCATCTAGCACAGTGAAAAAGCACCGAAAATAGGCATTGCAGATATATATATATATTAATTTCATATACATCTGGTTTGAGTTGAGATGACACTGTTAGTTCTGTATAGTGCAAAGAGGTCTGCTCTCGGGACTGCGTAACACCTCATCCCACCCCGAGAGCCCCCAATATATAAATTGGTGTGCCTTTTACACACTTTTGGAAATCAATAGCAAGCAACAGGTAACAAGCAACAAAGTATTCACACCCCTGTTAGAGGATGGTCCTTCCAGAAGGTGGGTTCAAGAGCAGTGGTGGCGCAGTGGCTAAAAGGCAGTACTGCAGGCTACTTCTGCTGACTGCCGTCTGCCAGCAGTTGGCAGTTCGATTCTCACCGGCTCAAGGTTGACTCAGCCTTCCATCCTTCTGAGGTCGGTAAAATGAGGATCCCAGATTGTTGTTGGGGCAGTAAGCTGACTCTGTAAACCACTTAGAGAGGGCTGTAAAGCACTGTGAAGCGGTGTATAAGTCTAAGTTCTATTGCTATATCTATCTATCTCTGTTATCTGACCCATCACAAGGCCCTCACTTGACGCACCCACACTTGAAGCCCCTATAAACAGAACACCTACACTGACATCCCCTAAACTCAGCTGAAGATGTTTTATCTTTCTCTATCTATCTATCCATCCGTCCATCCGTCTGTCTGTCTATCCATCTATCTAAAAGGAGGACCCAGATTGTTGGGAAGCAAAAAGCTGACTCTGTAAACTGCTTAGAGAGGTCTGTAAAGCACTGTGAAGCGATATATAAGTGCTATTGCTATTGCTATTATTACAAAAGTATAGGCCTTGCCCTTCTGTCCCTAGCTGCTAAGGCTGATAGTATACAAAGCTTTCCAGATAATTTATCTGCAACAAAAAATGGGAGATGATGATATTCATTCAGTCATATCAACTCTTTGGGCCAGGTCACTGCACACCTTCCAGTCTCGCACTATTTCTTTGAGTTGTTCTATGCTCTGGCTGGCGTCAGCTTTGATGGTGTCCAACCACCCTGTATTTTGGCAGCTTTGTTTCCTTTTACCACAATTCTTTCAAACACATCCCAAAGGTGCTTTTTCAGGAGACAACTGGACTTTCTTGTTTTTCTTTGAAGACGTTTCGCTAATAATAATAATAATAATAATAATAATAATAATAATAGCAGTAGTAGTAAAGTTGGAAGGGACCTTGGAGATCATCTACTCCAACCCCCTGCTCAGGCAGGAAACCCTACACCATTTCGGACAAATGGCTGTCCAGTCTCTTTTTTAAAAACTTCCAGTGTTGGAGCATTACAATGTCTGGAGGCAAGTCGTTCCACTGGTTAATTGTTCTCACTGTCAGGAAGTTTCTCCTTAGTTCTAGGTTGCTTCTCTCCTTGATTAGTTTCCACCCATTGCTTCTTGTCCTGCCTTCAGGCCCTTTGGAGAATAGCTTGATTCCCTCTTCTTTATGGCAGCCCCTGAGATATTGGATATCCAATATCTAGATATCCTCATCCCAGAAGCTTCTTCAGCTCTGACTGGATGGTGGGGAAGAGAAGGATTTATACTCCTTGCGGGGAGCTGGTCATTTGCCTTCCTTTTAGAGAGTCGTTGAGGCCACCTGGAGGTTTATCTGTGTCTTCAGGGTCACCTGAATGGTGCAAATGGGTGGGGAGCCTCATTGGCTGCAGGATGTCTTCTGCCCTGAGTCCCTTCACTGTGGAAGACGGGCGCAGGCTGTTGGGGAGGAATCCGTGTTGTTTGCATCTCAAACTGAAGTGCAACTGTAGTCTGCAATGCCTTCTGGAAATTTGTTCACACTCCCACACCTTTCGAAGGGTGTTCATCCTAAAGTGCACAGCTCAATGTCTATGGAGGTTCTCAGTCATCCAGGCCATGGTTGTCCCAAAGATGCATTTTCAGGAGGCAACTGGACTTTCTTGTTTTTCTTTGAAGAAGTTTCACTTCCCATCCAAGAAGCTTCTTCAGCTCTGACTGGATGGTGGGGAAAGGAAGGATTTATACTCCTTGCAGACAGCTGGTCATTTGCCTTCTTTTAGAGAGTCACTGAGGCTACTTGGAGGTTTATCCTCTGGGTTATTTGAGTGGTGTAAATGGGTGTGGAGCCTCAACAGAAGACTCCACACATATTTGTGCCACTCAGGTGACCCGGAGGACACAGGTAAACCTCTACGTGGCCTCAACAATGCTAAAAGAATGCAAATGACCAGCAGTCTGCAAGGAGTATAAATCCTTCCCTTCCTCACCATCCAGTCAGAGCCGAAGAAGCTTCTGGAATGAGAAGCGAAACGTCTTCAAAGAAAAACAAGAATGTCCAGTTGCCTCCTTTGGGACAACCATGACCTGGATGACTGAGAATCTCCATCTTTTTTACCTTCCTCACCACTCTCTGTTCTGCCTTCCTGTCTGAAGCAGCAATTCTTCCAAACCAGACAGTAATGCAATATGTCAGGATGCTCTCAATCATAGGAAACGGTAAGGCTAGGGGAAGGAAGATGTGTTTTTCTTCATGCGACACAGAAAATGCAGGCGCTGCTGTGCCCACTTCAACAGTGTCTCGCTGTTGAGCGACCAAGCTAGCCTACTTGTTAGCTGCACCCCCAGACACATAGAGTGTTAAGGAGAAGGCTTGCTTCTGGAAATCCCAACAGCCAGCAAGTAGGAAAGAGCAATTAATTTGTAGATAAGACATACTGTAGCTGAGCAAGCCAATTTTCCAAGTCAAGAAAACGAAGATTTACAATGCCAGACATGGTTAGTCAACAAGCCAGGGTTATACATAACTAGCTTCCAAGTGTCACAATGCACAAGCCAGATGCTGAACTACTTCTAACGAAAGACCAATTGCTCCTATGGGGACTCAGATATTCTTTCTGCCGCGTAATCGCAGCTGTGATCAAATCTGGCTGGTGAGTTCAGCGTCTGGGAGGTGGAAGGGGGCACACGTTGCTTCTGAGTCAGATCTAGGCAAGTGGAACCAAAGAAATAAAGACTTTGGAAGGAGAAATACAGGACATTTTAATTAACATACCAGAAGAATGTAGCCACCCAGTCTGGGAGCAGAATTCTTTTTAAAAAGACATGGAAAAACAGGGCACTTCCGGGGACAACAATCAATTTGCAAAGAGGCTAAGAAAGGAGGGGGGGAATTCAAGGAGAGGAGAGACACATGATAGCTGTCTTGTCTGAAGAACTGTTATGTAGAAGATGGGCCAGAAGTTGAAATAAGAAGAAGTTGGCGATTCTGTGGATCAGGTCTCTTCCTACAGTATCGTCGGATCTTGCATTATTTCTTTGAGTTGTTCTAAGCTCTGGCTAGTGTAAACTTTGATGATGTCCAGTCCAGTCTGGTTTCCTTTTATGCTAACTCTTCCAAACACAACTGCTTTCTCCAGTGAATTTGACATGGCTCATGTAAAAAAGATGTTGAGACTCTAGAAAGAGTACAGAGAAGAGCAACAAAGATGGTTAGGGGACTGGAGGCTAAAACATATAAGGAAAGGTTGATGGAATTGGGTAAGTCTAGTTTAAGGAAGAGAAGGACAAGGGGGGACAGGATAGCAGTGTTCCAATATCTGAGGGGCTGCCCCAAAGAAGAGGGAGTCAAGCTATTCTCCAAAGCACCTGAAGGCAGGACAAGAAGCAATGGGTGGAAACTAATCAAGCAACCTAGAACTAAGGAGAAACTTCCTGACAGTGTGTCAGAATCCAATTATATTTCATCTCTAGTTATCAATTATAGAAAACCCCATTTCTGCCTTCTCTGGATTCTGTCATACAAGGAAGGGAAGGGGGTGAACAAAGGGGCTTTATGGCCCTCACTTCCTTCGGTACAACTTCAAAGGGATTGAATGTGGATAGCACCAAAAAGGCCTAATCATAACAAAGGGGGCTATTACCTTTCATGTAGTTTTCTCTGAAGTCTCCATCCAGCCGGCAGTAAGGGAAAAGGGTGGGAAATGTAATGCCTGAGACTGTTGCTGGAAGTAGGGGGGATTGGGTGGGGCTACTGGGAAATCCCTTAAAACCTTGAATGGGAGAGCTTGGACCCCAAGTCCTGTCTAGAACGCCTGCAACCATTTTCTCTTAATAAAGGATTCCTGTTGGAAGAATTATTCCAAGAGTTCTGTCTTCTTAAGATGCAAAGTGGGGTGGGTCCTTACACAGTGAGAACAATTAATCAGTGGAACAGCCTGCCTCCAGAAGCAGCAAATGCTCCAACACTGGAAGTTTTTAAGAAGAGACTGGACAGCCATTTGTCTGAAAAGGTGTAGGGTTTCCTGCCTGAGTAGGGGGTTGGACTAGATGACCTCCAAGATCCCTTCCAACTTTACTATTATTATTATTATTAGTATGCGAGATAAACAATGCTAATTTTATTTTCAGATAGAGGAACTTAATCTCTGAACATGGACAAGGTATTCCCACTTGCAAGGATATCTAAGATTAATGATAAAAAATATTTCCACATTTAATTCCCCCTGTGAAGCTGAAGCCAAGTATTGGAACTAACATTTGAGGAGGTCAAATAGATCACTGGGGCAGGAATTTCAGAGTTCCTAGTACAGCGGTTCTCAACCTATGGGTCGCGACCCCATTTGGGGTCGATCGACCACTTTTTGGGGGTCGCCAAAGGCGGCGATCCGCCATTTTCTCCCCTCCGGGGGCGGCGCCGCACATGCGTGTCGTGCATGGGGGCGGCGGCGCGCCTCCGGGGGCGGTGCCGTGCATGCGCATAACGTTTGTGTGACAGGGGCGCCGTCACACAAACGTTGAGAACCGCTGTCCTAGTAGATCTTGAAAACAATAGCGGTAGCGAAAACTCAATGCAGCTGTAGGATTTCACATAAGGATTACAAGCTTTTCCAATGCTAAGCACCTGAATTGACTTTTGATGAAATTCATTGCCAAATTTGAAGGGACTGGAAATCAAGGAGAGAAGCAACCTAGAACTAAGGAGAAATTGCCTGACAATGAGAGCAATTAAACAGTGGAACAACTTGCTTCAGGAGTTGTGGATGCTCCAACACTGGACGTTTTAAAGAAGACACTGGACAACCATTGGTTTGAAATGGTATTGGGTTTCCTGCCTGAGCAGGGGGTTGGACTAGATGACCTCCAAGGTCCCTTCCAACTCTGTTATTCTGTTAAATTTCACAAATATTATAGGGACTCCAGAGGGCCTCTAAGTCAGTTTGGTTTCTCGCAGATTGCTGTGTTTCTAACTTAAGAGCGGCAGTGATTCCCTTAACAACTGCGACGAGAAAGGTCGTAAAATGGGGGGAAACTCACTGAACGAATGTCCCACTTAACCACAGAAATGTGGGGCTCAATTGTGGTCGTAAGTTGAGAACTAACTGTAATCAGCCAAAGGACTCTCCATCACATGTTCCACTTAGTGACTCAAGGAAGAGAGAGAGAGAGCATCTGTTCACTGTAAGGACCCACCCCACTTTGCATCTTAAGAAGACAGAACTCTTGGAATAATTCTTCCAACAGGAATCCTTTATTAAGAGAAAATGGTTGCAGGCATGCTAGACAGGACTTGGGGTCCAAGCTCTCCCATTCAAGGTTTTAAGGGGTTCCCCAGTAGTCCCACCCAATCAACCCCCCTTCCAGTGATAGTTTCAAGTATCACAATTCCACTCCCGTTCTTCTTTCTTCCGTCTGGATGGAGACTTCAGATAACTACATGAAAGGCAATTACTCTCCTTTGGTATGCTAACACTGCGAGGTTACAATAAACACACATTCAGCATTTAGCTCTTTGAAGTGTAAAGAAGGAAGTGAGGGCCATAAAGCCCCTTTGTTCTCCCCCTTCTCTCCCTATTATGGCAGAATCCAGAGAAGGCAGAATTGGGAGTTTCTATATTTGATAATTTAAAGATGAAATATAATTGGATTCTGACATCCGGCCCCTCTTAACAATAAGAGAAATCCACCTGAAAGAAAACACAAGTATAAAATTTAGTTAGGCTTGTTAGGATACTCTGTGTGAAACTTCTTCAATAGCTTCGGGGCTCTGACATGACGTTTATGGACCCACTCATTTTGTGAGGGAGGGAGGTGTTTCCAGGCAACTAGGTACTGAGTTGCTCCATGATATCTCATAGAGTCAAGGACTTCCTTTATTTCGAAGTGTTGTTCACCCTCCACCAGGATTGGAGGTGGTGGGGGGGGGATTTTTGGCCGTAGAGGTGACTGATGCTCTATTTTCAGCAAGCTGCAATGAAAAATTGGGTGTATTTGCCTGAGATTTTTGGGTAATTCTAATTCTACTGTTACTGGATTTATGATTCTTTTAATTGGAAAAGGTCCTATGTATTTTGGTCCAAGTTTTTTACAGGGCTGTAGGGACATTAGGTATTTTGTAGATAAGTACACCATCTCTCCTATAATGAATGGTGTAGGCTCAACCCTTTTTTTATCGGCTTGGGTTTTGTAAGCCTGCCTAGCTTCATCTAGTGCTTTTCTGACTATTGGCCAGGTGTTTTGTAATTTTTCCATCCATTCTTTCAGCGAGGGGATCGTTGGTTCGTTTGGGGTTAATTTTGGCATGGGGTTGAAGCTTTGACCGGTGGCTATTTGAAAAGGAGTGTAACCTGTGCTGGAGTGGACTGCATTATTGTAGGCAACTTCTGCAAAGGGGAGTAAGTCCGCCCACTCGGTCTGCTGGAAACTAAGAAAACATCTTAAATATTGCTTAAGTACTGAGTTCTGGGGCATTGGAGTCATGCAAGTTCACTACCCAATCCGCAGCTGGTCCATCCAGGGCAGATTGCACGATCCGGATGCGGGCTTTGTCGCTGGGAATATCCTGCCCATATTCCTCCATGTAGCTGAGGACTTGGGTTAGGAAAAACCCCAAGCGTGTTGGATCCCCTTTGAATTTCACTTCCAACGGTGGACGTCTTGGAATGGATCGGTGCCTCTGTTGTGGGTGGTAGTGCCTTCCGTCCAGATTGCCATCTGTGGTCCGGTAGGGGGTGGGAGCTCCTGGATCAATAGATGTCCCTGGGGTTGCAGGTTCCATGTCCCCCTCGGTGTCTCTCCCTTTGCGGCTCCAGGAACTGGGGCGGCCGTAGGGTTCAGTATTCTTCTCTCCTAGGGAGATGAGAGTTCTTTTCATCAGGTCAATAGCTTTCTCTAGGATCCAGTCTGAGTACGGTGCCCAGATTCCTCCCTCTTCACTTGCGTGCAGGGATTTCTCCATCTCCTGCTTCCATTCTGGTTGCTTGGTCCCCCGTCTCAGGGTCACCTTTCTTGATTCCTTTCCCCACTCACTTTTCTTTCCAACACCCATCGACCAGCGAGGCTTGTGGTCCTGTGTCTCCACCACTTCTTCTCCTGAGGAATCTGGCCTCTCGGATCCCAACATCTGGCAAGGTTCCAACTGGGTCAGCGGCTCTCTTTCCAGGTAGTTTTCCCCCTCTCTTGCTCCATTGTCTGACATGGTAAATTTTTGCAAAATCCCCCGGCAAGGGTCTTCCTTCCAGGTGGATTAATTTTGCAAGTCCTGTCTAATGTAAGGACCCACCCCACTTTGCATCTTAAGAAGACAGAACTCTTGGAATAATTCTTCAACAGGAATCCTTTATTAAGAGAAAATGGTTGTAGGCATGCTAGACAGGACTTGGGGTCCAAGCTCTCCCATTCAAGGTTTTAAGGGGTTCCCCAGTAGTCCCACCCAATCAACCCCCCTTCCAGTGATAGTTTCAAGTATCACAATTCCACTCCCTTTCTTCTTTCTTCCGTCTGGATGAAGACTTCAGATAACTACATGAAAGGCAATTACTCTCCTTTGGTATGCTAACACTTCGAGGTTACAATAAACACACATTCAGCATTTAGCTCTTTGAAGTGTAAAGAAGGACGTGAGGGCCATAAAGCCCCTTTGTTCTCCCCCTTCTCTCCCTCTTATGGCAGAATCCAGAGAAGGCAGAATTGGGAGTTTCTATATTTGATAATTTAAAGATGAAATATAATTGGATTCTGACATTCACTCTGATTGCCACCCCAAAGATAACCGCTTGATGTTAACTCTCCTTCTATCCTTATCTGTTTCTTTCATGTATGGCCAGAATCTTCTGACTGTTTGTGGTATTGTGAGCGCCTTGTGATTTAATGATACGAAGCAGAAACACATGAGAGGCCTATCAAGCGCAGTTTAATAATCAAGTCCCAATTGGTGGCCTCTCAGGTCTACTGGTCAATGATCGAATTACTAGTCAAACAACTAGAACTGCAAACAAAATCATAACCAGTAGCCAGCAGGGGTTTGTTAAAAACAGATCATGCCAAACCAATCTTATATCATTCTTCGATAAAGTGACTAAACTGGTACAGCAGCGAAATGTTGTGGACACAGTATACTTAGATTTCAGTAAGGCATTTGATGAGGTAGACCACACCCTACTCCTTGGCAAGCTAGAAAAAAATGGAGTAGACAACATCACCACCAGGTGGATCTGTATCTGGCTGGCAAATGGTACTCAACGATTAGTCCTCAATGGTACTACATCCACGTGGAGAGAAGTAAGCAGTGGGCTACCACAAGGTTCCATCTTAGGCCCAGAACTCTTGAATACCTTCATAAGTGACTTAGATGAGGGAATTGAAGGGGAACCCATCAAATTCGCAGGTGACACCAAACTGGCAGGAGTAGCCAACACCCCAGAAGGCACACTCAGGATCCCAAAAGATCTTCACAAACTGGAACAACGGACCCTATCCAACAAAATGCGTTTCACTGTGGAGAAAAGCAAAGTTTGACATTTAGGCAGGAAAAATCAAAGGTACAAGTACAGATTGGGTGAGACCTGGCTTAAACACAGTAACTGTGAGAGGGACCTTGGAGTCCTAGAGTAGTGGTTCTCAACCTGTGGGTCGGGACCCCATTTGGGGTCGAATGACCATTTCACGGGGATCGCCAAACAACGCAGTCCGCCATTTTTTCCCCTTTTCCTTAGCTGTGCTACTCCCTTTTATTCTATTGGCTTTTGAAAGCCAATAGAATACACTCTCTTGAATAGAGTCTAATTCTATTGGCTTTCCAAAGCCAATAGGAATTGTCCAGGCTGTCTCTGCCCTGCTGAGCCCGCCAAAAGTCCCAGTTTGCAAACGGTGCTGCAAGTTGTTTGCAGCGAAGGTGAGCTGTCTGGAAGTTTCCACCCCTCCCTGCTGAGCAACTACTACAAATGTAAGGAAAAGAGGGCCAGGGGTGGGAGGTGGGAGGCCGGCAGGCACAGGGAGGGTTGCTGGCACGCGTGGGGCCCGGCGGGTGCCTTACCTCCCTTGAGCTGTGCCAGCTGTTGGCCCAGCCGGTGGTCGGCTTGCGCCGTCTCTGCCGCTTGCCAGCTACGCCTCAGCCGGTGCAGGGGGCGGCACCACGCATGCACGGCATTCCCGGGCAGGGAAAGTCCTCGACTTACGACTGGTCGGGTAGTCCTTGACTTACGACCGGTTGGGGTTGCGGCATTAAAATGTTGAGAACCTCTGGTATAGGGGGAAAATCAGGTTTTTACAACTCTTTGAGGAGTTTCAGTCCAGGTATCTTACACGATTGCTTTTATGAGGAAAAAAGAACTATGGAAAATCTGCCATGTACAGTACAGTAATTTGCCTTGATAAAGCCATCTTATTTATTTGTAAATGCAATGAATAAGTGAGTGGATCTCTGGTAATGTGCTGGACCAGTATAACTCTGGCCAGAGCAAATAATATTAATAATAATAATAATAATAATCCCCCAGTGAGGCACTACCTTGACGTGGTTGTGAGGCTTATGTACTCTGAGGAAGATGAGAGCTATGCCAGAGGTTCAACCATACTGGACAGGTCTCATCAGAGGAGTCAGACAAAGAGTGTCTCTCCCATAAAAATTATGGTGAGACGTAAATTTCAGAATGCCATACCGGCTCGGACGTCGCCCGGGTTAACAAGGTCCGCACTAGATATTGGAGTTCCTGGATATCTGGTGAAAAAATGGGTTACAGGACTCAGGACTGTTGGCTGAGCAACCAGGGCCAGCAGCTGCAGAACTACTGGAAGAAAAGGTGTTTACCCGTTGCAGATACACAGTGATGGAAAACAAAGAAATAATGATCTGTTACTACAGATCAAGTCCAACAAGAAGAGGATATCTAAAACGAATGCACCAGTTCTGGAAAGAACAACATCCAGAATCAGAAATAACAGAACACAGACTAGCAGATCAACGCCGATTTATAACACGAAATAAAATATTCACAGAAACAGAATTGGACGAACTGCAAAGGTTTACCCAGGGCAAAGAAATCAAAGCCTTACCAGAAGTAATTCAGAATGTAGAGGCAAACCAGGGGGAGTTGGCAGTGAAGGAATCCAGCAGAGATATACAACTGTTCTCATTTGGAAACCAGGCACCTCTTCCTCAGGAAGAACAAAACCCTCTAACTAAAGAAATAAAAGAATTGAAACAAAGAATAACTGAGCATCTAGAACAGCACAAAAACAACAGAATAAGGCTACCTGCATTGAAGCTTGTTCCAAAGAAACAGCTAGCACAAGCATTAAAAGATGCAAATACTGCAATATCAAGTATAAGCACCAATTCACTGCAGAAACAAACCAACTAATGTACAGCACAGCTGCAGTTATAACTGAATACTGGGATGCAAAATCAACAAAGAAGAAAAACAAACAAACAGTGCACCACAAAAATGGAAGGTTAGACTAGAAAATAAGATCAGCAAGTTAAGATCACATGCAAGCAAGCTAGAACAGATGAAAGAAAAGAAGCTGAAGAACAAGAAGACCAAAGAATACCTAATCAAGAAATACCACTTAGAAACAAGGAAGATAAAGGAAGCACTGGAAATAATAAAGCAACAAATAACAGCTATAGCCAGGAAAATCAGTAGATATGAAGCTCGAATTGCAAACTATAGGCAGAACCTCCAATTTCAATCCAATCAGAAACGTTTCTACCAATCCATCAATGGAGAAACTGCAAGGAATCAGTCAGTACCTGACAAGGAAGAAACAGTGCAATTCTGGAAGCAGATATGGGATAACCCAAAGAAATACAACAAGGATGCGGCTTGGTTAAAAGAGGTGGATGCAAATAAAACAGAAGTTGAAATGAAAGAACTAGTAATAACAACAAAATGGTAGAAAAAAGAGCAAAGAAAATCAAAAATTGGTCAGCACCAGGTGAAGATGAACCTACCTAATAATGAAAAATCCAGCAAAAGGGCAACACCAGGTAACTACAGGCCAATTACCTGCTTACCAACAACTTTCAAATTACTAACTGGTGTGGTAGCTGATGCAGTACAACAGCATCTAGTTGAAAACAATCTCTTTCCACCTGAGCAGAAAGGAAACCGCCCCAATAGCAGAGGAACAAAAGATCAACTCCTAATAGACAAAATGATCTTGGAGAACTGCAAGAGAAGGAAGACCAACCTGAATGTGGCATGGATTGACTACAAAAAGGCATTTGACTCTCTGCCACATGATTGGATAATAAAGTGCCTAGAAATAACAGGAGTCAATAGAAACATCAGAAAATTTGTGCAAAGATCGATGGCACAATGGAAGACACAGTTGCAGATCAATGGTGAGAAGCTGGGAGAGGTTAATATCAAGAGAGGAATATTTCAAGGAGATTCATTATCACCATTACTATTGTTATTGCACTGTTTCCTCTGTCACAATACTTGAATAACTCAGATATGGCTATCAAACATCATAACATCTGCCAGACTATCCCACCTCCTTTGAATGGATGATCTGGCTGTATGGAAAAACATCAATCTGAAGGGAATCGCTGCTCAACACTGTCCATATATATAGCCAAGATAGTGTAATGGAGTTTGGCTTGGACAAATGTGCCACACTTACTATCAAACAAGGAAAAATAATGAAAACTGGAGGAATCAAGATGCCCCACGAAAATAACATTAAAAGTCTGGATGAGGAAGACTACTACAAATACTTGGGTATCCTTCAAGCTGACAACATCAAGCACACTGAAGTCAAGAAAAAGATTAGAGTGAATACATCAAGAGAGTGAAGAAGATCTTAAAATCCAAACTCAATGGAGGAAATACCATAAAGGCAATCAACACCTGGGCAATCCCAGTCATTAGGTACACAGCTGGAATAGTGGACTGGACTCAAGCAGAACTAAAAGCAATGGATAGGCAGACCAGAAAAATAATGACAATGAATCACACCCTTCATCCAAGCAGTGACATTGATAGACTTTATCTACCAAGGCAAATAGGTGGGCGTGGAATGCTACAAGTATATCAGATGGTTGAAGAAGAAAAAATGGCTTTGGAAGAATATCTGAAGAACAATGATGAAGATGCACTGAAATTAGTATATCAGGAAGGCTTACTAACTACTGGAGAGACCAAACTGCCTACAAGAAAGACCAAATGAAGAACAGAATAGAGGCATGGGAAGACAAAGCACTACATGGCCAATACATGAAAAAAATAGCAGGGAAAGCAGATAATAACAAAACCTGGCAATGGCTAAGAGCCGGAAAAGTGAAGAAAGAGACCGAGGGACTAATTCTGGCTGCACAAGACCAAGCCTTAAGGACAAATGCATACAAAGTCAAAATTGAGAAGACAGCA